>NC_071624.1:24199611-24322111 GCF_014839835.1 Dryobates pubescens | reverse complement strand
TTTCTCAGCTGAGTGACTCATTGGTAAACAGTGTGCCTCTTTTATTCTATCCCAGAGCTGAGCCTGTACTGAATCATGGAAAGTGCCACAGAAATGATAGTTAAGAAGCGATGAGTACTTAAACAGTAACGCAATTATAATTGCCACGCTGTAACTCTTCAGGTAGTCTTTCTTCCCCCTTCTGAGCAGAATTAGCCATCATCTTTCTTGTTATGGGGGACATGATGCTTAAAAAAATAGGCAAACCAATCTGGTCTGTGTTTTCTGCCAAGAATCTTTCAGTGCCCCATAATCTGTGGTCCTGAGCCCAGCAGTGGTGCTATTAGGAAACAGGGCTTGTGTTGAGTTCCTCATGGCTGACTGAGCTTGAGCTAGGAATTGGATGTAATTTGTAATTGCCATTTGTCTGTATGATTTGTGAATTGATAGCAGCAAGAAAACCAGAAGAGAACTTAATAAATAAACCTACATCTCTGCTATTCTTGATAAAGTTTGAATTGTAAGTAGACCTCTGATGAAATATAAAGTAACTTTAAAAGCCTAACCAGAAGCTTGAACTAAAAAACATTTGTCTTTTTTTTTCTTCCCCCCTACATTCTTCTGAGCTATTACAGTTGGGATACACAATTAAATAACTTGCCAACCCTGAGAATATTTACTGCTGCAGTGGGCATTATTGTGAGATTGAGAAACTTGAATAGTAAGGGTGGACATCTTGTGGACAGTTCAACAATTATTTTTAAAGCTCTGCTAATGCAACTGAGACCAAGCTGCCTTCTTGGCATCTGCTGTTTGGTGCACTGTACATTAGATATACAAGAGATGGGGCCAGGGGGAGTTTCAAATTCAACAGCCAGCAGCCTGGGTATCAATTAAAGTTGGGTTATTTTCATATGTCACCATTATGACCCTTTAAACAGTGCAGCTATAGTGGAATCAGGATGTGTCTCTGACCCTATACTATGCAAATGCACCAAGGCCAGAAGGCCTGGAAAACCTCCTGAATTTTAATGTGAGAAGTGTGTGATGCCCCTACCTCATTGACATTCTGTGTGGATTTTTTTTTCACTAATCCTCACACTCAGTAGGCAAAACTTTCTTGATCCTGGTTCTTCAGTGGGGTGCACAGGTCAAAAAGGCAGCTGGGATGGGCCAGCAAGGAGTCAGACACTACATCATGGAGCAACAGACTTGGTTACAATAAGAAGCAGGCCTGAGCCATGAAGCTCAGGTAAGAATCCAAACTCTTCTGATGTTAGAGTGGTGGGTAAGCCAAGGCTTTGGGTCAGTCCCATGGAGATACTGACCAATCAGTTCCTCTGAATCCAGGATTTCCCAATGTCCCTTACCAGGTTTATGTTTTCAGGAATATTTTTTGGTTTATCAGTAGCCAGGAAAAACTCTCAACATAGAGATGTCTTGAAGTAAACTCTGTGGTTCCTCTGCTCTGTGACTGGCATGGAGAAGCAGCTTTGGTATGAAGGATGGAAAAAGAGAGATGCAAGAAGAGTAACAAGTTATTTTTTGGTGGTGATGTTTCACTTGTGTTGTGTTCCCCAATAGTGTTGGTAGCCTCCTGGCTTCAGGAGGTGTGGTGACCAAATGTTGAAGACCAGTGGTCCCTAGAACTTCTCAGGCCAGTGCATGTCCTGTAATACACAGAGGTGATAAGCTGTGTCTTCCTGACATTCTCTGCTTCAGTGGCTTCTTGTAGCCATGCAGGAGCTTCCTGTAGCTGTGAGGCAGCAATCATAAGCCATGGTGCTGAGGGAAGAAATAAACCTTTCATGTTTCTTACATCATATTTCTTGTTCCCACTGAAGATCTGTCCATTGCAGAGCTGCCCAGTGGCATGGCACCACCTACCACCCTCATGCACAGATACAGCCTTTCTGTTTTCCTCTTTGTGTTCTCACTGTTTGCTAGAGGTTGATGGATGGGTTCAGGAGGACTGACCTGGAAGGTCACAGCCATGCTATGTACCCTGAGCTCCCACTTCAGTGAGAAGGAGGAGGAGGTGTAATGTAGAAACGTGCTTGCTTCCCACCACTGTCAAGAAGACAGAGCTGCCAGTGAGATAAGAAAGATCACTGTATTTTGCATGCACATGTTCACGTTTAGGAGCACAATGCTAACTACAGGGACTCTGGTGTGAATTCAGCTTGCTGTGCTGTTGGATGTTGTCATAATGGTTTCATGCTGTCTAATGTACACAATAGTGGTTTTATTCTGTGGCGTATTGAAGGACAGCATTACAGAGTAGGAAAAGTGGGGTGCAACTGCAGAGATGGTTTCCATTCACTTGGCAGATTGGTTTGGGGTTTGGGGTTTTTTTTAGTTGGCTCTGCCTGGTTATGCCTTTTTTTCCTCTTTTATTCCCACCAGCTTTATAAAATCTTACATGTTTATGAATTAGGGCCACATATTATTTAAACTTCTGAACAGAGAACCATTCTTCTCTATAACAACCTTCTGACTTTCTGAGGTTGTCAGACGTGTGACTCCCTTTTTTTTTTAAAGGGAGCATTGTATATAGAACCTCAATTATTTCCTCATAAAGTGATTTTGGAATGACTCCCCAGTGAATTTTAGGAAAGTGTGTCTAGACTTTTTTCTTTCTGCATTATCCCAGTCTCCCCTTTCCAGCCTGCCCCTATCATTTTGTAGGTTATGGATAGTTGAGGATTTGTTGTACTGCAATTTAATGCTGAGTGTGTGCTGTGACCTTTGTGTGGGGGGGAGTCTGTTGGCAGTATCATTACAAATAAAGTACTAACAGATTTCAGAAGTTTATAGATTCCTAACAGGGTGCTGAAGCCTGCAGTCATTTATAAACTTACCTCCACAGATTTTCAAATTTGGCACAGAGGTAGCGGTGTAGCCCCTGCTCAAATGCCAGCTGATTGCTTCTCTGACCTCCTCTTCATAAGCCAGGCAACCTCACTTTTGGTGCCTATGCAATTTGCCTTGTGAAGCAACTGCAGCTGCAGAAGATAAAGGTCCAGACAGACGTGTGCCCCATGCCAGCGTGCAGGTATTTGTTATTTCAGGTGGACGTGGCCAGCTACAAAGACTTTACAAAACCTGGACCGTATTAGTCGGGCTGCTCTTGACTAGTCAGATTTGAGCATGATGAAGGAGCCAGGCCATTAAGTTTGGTTTGGGTGTAATTTTTACAAACCCAGTCGGGGCAGGTGGTGGAGGAAGTCAGGGACTATGGCTGGCCAGTGCAGTGTAGCACAGCATCCTCATGCTCACTCTTGGCGAGTCGACCACTCTGCACAGCACAGATTTGCTGCAGTGTGAAGGTAGCACTGGAGACAGGGTAAGTCGAGTAACCAAGGTCTCTGCAACCTCTGGCTTCTCTCAGCAAGGCAGATTTGGTTGAGTGAAGAGCACACACTCAACACACACAGCTTCGGACTCCTGGGCTGGCTGGAGTATGGCTGCTGGCTCCGGAGAGGGGCTGCTTCTCAGAGAGGGGCTCCTTGTGGGAGGGAGGATTTGTGTGGCAGGATGCTGAGACAGCCAGAGCTGTGGTTGGCTTTACTGCAGGAAGTGGATTAGGCAAATCCTTGAAACAGTGCAGCAATCCTTTTTTCCAGGTGGTGAGGATGAAGGAAACATATAATTAATAGTATCCCAATTTTGACTTGCTTAAGTCTCAGAGCAAGGTATCCTGGAGTTTATATTTTTAGCAGGCACTTTAAGAGATGGTGGGGGAGGATAAGTGTGCACGGGGGGAGAGATTAATTTAAAATTGATAACCGCATGGCAGCACCACAGTTTTAACAAGCTCAAGGCCTGCCTGGTGAAGCCTGCTGTACTCAGGGGACTAGAGTTCAATTCTCCATGCTGCCAGTTGAAATCAGAAATCACAACTGCAGTGATTAGCAGTGAATTTCCTGATCTTGGTGCCGCAGGCAAAGGAAGGAGGGGACTGCTTTTCCCTCTGTCTCCAGCGTAGTTAACCCCTAGTAGAGGAGACAAAGGTAAGGAAAGGGAATCTAGGGGAGCTTACAGCCTTTAAACTTGTATATGCTCTTTAGAAAAAAATCAATGGCTGTTAATGGCCAGGTCTAACTGTGGAGAAGTGCCTAGCCTCGTCTTAATTAATCTCATCACTAATAGAGGAGCATCACTTCCAGATGCTTGTGCTTGCCCCTTGCATTGCAGCGATGCAGGTCAGATCCACAAAGGCAGTATATGGATGGCAAAACACCGCCTGCTCTCAGGGGTTTGGGTGCCAGTCCAGAGCAATCCCAAACGCTGGTTTTACACCAGTGTAACTGGGATCAGATTTGACTCTCTTCACATCAGCATCAAGTACCACCCCACCTTGGTTTTCCTGTGCTTGTTCACCAGTAATGTGATGGAGAAGCAGCAGCAAATAAAATACTGTTTGGTATTCTTAGCTTCTGAGGTATTTTAATTGTTGATCTATTTAATACTGCTGCACCTGATGAACAGAGAGCAGCAGCATTCATGCCGGTGTGATTTGTGTGTCTGCACAAAGCTATCAAACTGGTGCCTTGGTCCCTTTCTTAGTGTTGTGGCTGCTGAAGGATTAGGTCTCTTGTAATGTAAGATGAGGAAATTGTAACTAACATGTGCAAGCAATATCAAAGTGGAATTCATGAAACTATTGCAATGTGTGGCAGCCTCAGACAAAGGGGACTCATTTATCAACTCTCTTTGGCCTGAAAAAATGTGTTTTGGTAGCTAGAGCAGGAAAAGGTGCTGCTTCCTGCATTGAGAGATAATTGGTCCAGAAATGACCTCCTGATCCAGACCTTTGCCTGATGGGGAGGGTGGAAGTGATTTTATTTGCTTGCTTGTTTATTCCTTCCTGACCCTTGTTTGGGTCTCAAGGCAGTATTTTTTCACCTGACCATTGCTGAGATGTCAGAGCATGTCATGTACAGCAGCATGATGCTGAACTGACACACATGCTTGGGGGCTTGTTGGACAAGCTGTGTGGCAGAGGCTCTCACTTCTAACCATCTCCTCTTCAGTAAAAATTCAAAATAAATAAATTTGTGTTGTTGGGCACTGGGTGGTGCCTCTCCTCTGTGGACAGCTATTGAAAGTGCTCCATTTGCAGGGTTGCTCAGTAGCTCTGGATGATGCCACTGGCATGTGGACTCCCTTCTGCTTCCTCGCCTGGAGCAGGGCTGGGCTGCACTTTGCAGCCTGTCACCATGAGAGCCTTGGCCTTGGTCTCAGTAATGCTGGCCAAGAGTGAGCTTTTCAAGTTGGGTCTGTCAGCTGGTGAAGTTTCTTTTGGGAGAGTTGGAATTAAATTTCACAGTAAGATCTGATGAAAGGTGTTTGATAAGTCATGCTCCAGCTGATCTTGTGTCCAGGTTCTGTCCTCCAACACTGCCTGTTTTATCATGTGATTTTGGATTTCACCGTGAAAGGTTTGTATAAGTTTAGTTTCTCAGATCAATACAAGAAAACTGAGCTGAATTATCTCCTCACCCAGAGGTTTAGGAGGTAGAAGTCTGTAGAAGTAAGCTGCAGTCAGTCAGTCAAACATATGGCAGCAGAACTATTCCCTTTGCTTGCTTAAAGGAGGATTGTTTGCTTGGAATTTTTTAATGTGACGATGATACTTACATATATGTTATACCACTTTAAATATGGAAAGTACATGGCTAGAGTAAAAATCAAGGTAGAGATGGTGATATCTTGGAGACTGCCATGGATGAGCACCAACCTTTACTGGTTTAATGCCATTCATTTTCAAGCCAGTATAGTGGTAGAGGAGTAAAAGTTGAATCTGGGCAAGGTAGCAAAAGTGGCTCCCTGTAAGCCATCCTTGCTCACAGCAAACCGTCCGTGTGTTTCTTCGTGGTATGTGATGAGTGCCTTGAACATGAGCTTATTAATAATAACCATTTTTCACTGCATTTCTTCTTGCTCTTTGCTGGCTACTGAATAAATCCTGACATGCTTTTTGAATTTCAAAGAGCTCTCTGAGAACTGGATGTTTGCAAAATATATCAAGGCGAAAAACAAACAGAACCACCCAAAACAGTCATTAATCCCCGGTAACTCTTGCCTCAAGCACATAAAAATCTCATGACAACAATCTTTTATAAACCTGGTCAAATGATAGATGCACAGTGCATCAGTCACAGCACAAGTCTCCTGTCTTCAGTGTGACTTGAGGAAAGCACAAAGCAACTTCTTTGAAGGTAAGGAGAACCTAGATTTACACTGATGTAATTTGAGCGCAGGATTTGGCCCACGGACTCCAGTTCTGGCTCCCCTGGCACTTGTAAGCTTTTTATTACTAATTAAAGTTGGTAAGTAGTCCCCCTCAGGGTGCTTTGGCTCATAAATGAAGGCCAACAAAATATCTAATTTTGCTAAATAGAGTAATTTTTTATATGCCAATAGAGGGCTTTTGGTTAGATTTTGTTTTCTTTCTCCCCACTGTTATTGAGAAGCAAGAGCTCAGATGTTTCCTGTCAACATCAAGAAGCAAAAGCAGCTCTTGTTCTTGTTTCCATGCCTTGTCCTGTTCCCTAAGGCCATACTCCTGTTCCCCCAGCAAGGTCCCACACTCTCAGGGGTCTGACTTTGGTTTTCAACGTCAGCTTCTAGTGCTGAGACCCTCCCTGCCAGGAATCTTTGCTGGCAAAAGTGCTGTTCATCACATACAGAAACATCAAAACTCAGTTAGGTTACGTATTCGACCCAAACATATTAGAAGCCATTAACATTTGTGTAACTGCAAGAAAACGTTATTTTCTCCATAGGCAGTTATAAAACAGATTTCTTCCCCTTCCCAAAACCAAACCTGGTACAGTGTGATAGATGAGACAGCAGAAATGCAAGTGTTTTAATAGCACGAGCGCTTACAAACCCTCCACTGACGGCGATTATTATTGCGATAATCATTCAGCAGAGTAAGACTTTGTAGAAGCCATTTTGACCAGCCAGGCAAGGTGAAACATTTGGGGGGGTGGGGGGGGTTGAATTTCATCTCTGTAAAGACCAAAAAGCCATTTTAAAAAAGGCAGACTGGGAGTCTTTTGATTTACATTTCTGATATTAAACAGAGAGCCTCTCTCTGCATGGTTTTTTTTTTTGCTACAGGGCATCGCTTCATTGCTAAGAAATAGGGCTGTGGCAAGAATCCAATTCCTTAATGAACCAGCCTATCTGGAGCAAAACAGCTTTTCACACCGTAATAAACAATGAACACCTTTTAGATAACAAATTCAATGGCAAAAAAAAAAAAAATATATAAAAAAATATTGCATTGTACATGTCATAGCCCCATAATTTAATGGAGGCACTTGCTGCATTAGTGGTTTACATTAATTTTTAAAATTAATTTTGTTTGGCCTGCGGGGGGAAATATTTTCTTTCTTCTCTTTTATTTTTTGTGTGTGTGTGGTTTCTGATATCCTGGAGCTCATTAACACTTTTTTACTGCTGCTCTACAATACTGTCTGTAATCGTCCAATTTGTAGCTAGAGGCTCTTTTTTTTTTTTAAACCAGAGAGAGAAAGCAAAAAAAAAGAAGAAGAAGAATGGAGCTTTTCCTGAAATCGTAAATGAAGCTTCAACCACATTGAAAACTCAACCTCTCTAACAACAGCTAGAGCACTGTGGCTTTTCTGAGAGCGCATTAATTAAACCCTGGGTGGGTTTTTAGCCTGTGATTTCTGGATAGGTTAGTATCATAGTATCAGTCAGGGTTGGAAGGGACCACAAGGATCAGCTAGTTCCAACCCCCCTGCCATGGGCAGGGACACCCCACACTAGATCAGGCTGGACAGAGCCTCAGCCAGCCTGGTCTGAAACACCTCCAGGGATGGGGCCTCAACCACCTCCCTAGACAACCCATTCCAGGGCTTCACCACTTTCATGGTGAAGAACTTCCTCCTCACCTCCAGCCTCAATCTCCCCACCTCCAGCTTCATTCCATTCCCCTTAGTCCTATCACTACCTGAGATCCTGAGAAGTCCCTCCCCAGCCTTCTTGTAGGCCCCCTTCAGATACTGGAAGGCCACAATTAGGTCGCCTCTGAGCCTTCTCTTCTCCAGACTGAACAGCCCCAACTCCTTCAGTCTGTCCTCATAGCAAAGCAGCTCCAGCCCTCTGCTCATCCTCGTGGCCATTCTCTGGACACCTTCCAGCACGTCCATATCCCTCTTGTAATAGGGGCTCCAGAACTGGAGGCAGTACGCCAGGTGGGGAAAAAATATGGACCGCTTCACGAATTTGCGTGTCATCCTTGCGCAGGAGCCATGCTAATCTTCTCTCTATCCTTCCAATTTTAGTATATGTGCTGCTGAAGCGAGCAGGTTGGGGAATGTTCATCCCATTCCTCCTCGCAGACACCGGCCAGGGAAGCGTCGGTCTTCCCTCCGCTGTACAAAGCGTTTGTACCTCTGGACACTTCGCGGCGTTAGCTGTAGCTCTCCTATATTGTCATTTTCCTGGGCAATGTCTGGTGTGGGTTTCAATTTAGGAAGTGATTGTGCTTATTCAGAGTTACTGAAGAGCACAAATGTATTTTTCAACTTGGAGCATCGGAACACTGTCCTGCTAGGAAAAATGAGACAACAAAAATCAGTTAAACAACTCCAGCATCAGCCCAATTCTCTGCACCATTCACAGTTGTTAATTTAACAGTGGACTGATTCTGTCTTCCTGAATAAAGTGTCATGTGGGCAGCTGCTCCATGATCCCAGCTTCCACTGCACACTCCAGTACATTTCCCTGGCTGCAGTGGGGCTCCAAGCAAACCAGCTCTGTGGATAATATGCAAGAGGAAAGCCTACTCTGAACAGAACTTTTCCATAGGGCTCCCTCTCACTGTGCTGGGTATCTTCAGCTCCTGCTCAAGCTCCTGCTCAAGCTTCAGCTCCTGCAGCTCAAGAGGTTCCAGCTGGTCCTCAGAACCCTGTGGTGATAGGAAGAGGGGCAATGTCTTCAAGCTAGAGAAGAATAGGTTTAGATTGGAGGTTAGGAGCAATTTCTGCACCATGAGGGCAGTGGAACACTGGAACAGGTTGCCCAGGGAGGTAGTTGAGGCCCCATCCCTGGAGATATTCAAAGTGAGGCTTGACAGGGCTCTGAGCAACCTGATCAGGTTGAGGAGACCCCTGCTTACTGCAAAGGAGTTTGGACTAGATGACCTTTGGAGGTCCTTTCCAACCCAGATCATTCTATGATTCTTCACAGAAATGGTAGTTGAAGATGCTTGCAGATTGTTGTGAGAGAGCAGGTGCTCTGCAGCACCTAATGTTCTGCTAATGACAGTGGTGAAGACTGAAGGTCTTTTTCAGTAAGTGGCATATGTTGCAGCAAAGGCTTACGTGGGCATGTCCTGGCAAGATGTTGGCTTTGTCAATGCAGGTGCTCACGAGGAATCAACCTGCACAACAGAACAGAGGAATAAGCATCTCGGGTTGCACGAGGTGGCAGGATTATTTCTCCGTCTTGTTGTCTGTCTGTCCCCCATCACTGCACCATCCAAGTGCCTGTCAGGGGCTTGGCTTTCACATTTTTCATATAATTTCACAGCTTTTTCAACACGACTGCCCAAATGTCAGTTGTGCAATACAACGTGGAATTACTGAGCAATGAAAAGTGTAGGTGTTGAACAGCATCTGTATTGCTTGACCTCCACTGTGCTTTCCCTTAATGAAAACAATAGCTGAGAATTTGATGTAGCTGAGCTGAACTTTCTATGTAATGTAAAGTGCTGTGTTGCTGTGAAGGTAAAGGTGCATCAGCAGCTGCATTCCTGTGCTGTTAGGACTGGGTTCTCGTTGCGTGCAAGAGGAATTTAACAAGGAACTGGAATCCTGCTCTACTGTGTTACAGGACAGCATTTGTAGATAGGAAATTATATGTAATTACAGTGGGTGAGATCATCAGTTTATATAAATCAGCATGACTTTGCTGATGTTAGTGGAATTACGCCAGTTTACACCAGCAGAATGAGACAAACACATGCACAGATGTCCTGAGTCTCCCCAGTTTACAGCTGTGGGTGGTGGGATGGGTCCTCTGCCATAAACCACCTTCAGCTGAGCAGTTTATTATGGCTGAAGACGGGGGGAAGTAGACTTAGACCGCTCCTAAATGTACCTTGGCGTGCAGCTTCCCTTTGTTGGTGAAGTGCACAGCAGAAACCTGTGCAGCAAAGGTGTCCTCAGCCTGGACCTTCTCTGATGAAGGAGAGCCCAGTGTGTTAAGCTGGTCAGGAAAGACCGGGATGAAAATCAGACTCTTGTCTGCACTGGAAATCCCTGCCTCGAATCTGTAAATCTCTTGTTAAATCAAGTATGCTGCATGTAGAGCTGTTCCAGTTGAATTTCTATCACCATTTCAAGTTGAGGGAAAGGAATTGTAAGTGGGATTGTTTCTTGGGCCTTGTGTTTTCAGCAGCGTGGAGGCAGCAGGGGAGCTGCTGAACAGGGACGAGCTGGTGCAAGTCATTAGAACAATGGTGGCCAGCAGCAGAGCTGCGGTATTGAATAAACCATGGAGCCATTGTTGTCTTTCAGAAAGACTTCTCTAATTTTATTTTATTTTATTAATTTATTTTTTTTTCCATGGAACTTGTAGCCATTTTTAAGCTTTCATTTTTCATAATGTCACAGATAATCTTTTATCTATTATCCAGTAGTGCTATTCTGACAGGCATTTGCATCAAATGGGAACGTGCAGGCTGGAACTCTCTCTGGTGGGGAAACCAGCTTGATCTGAAAGGTTATTCACTCGCGCTGCGTCTCGGGGCTTTGTTCTTGATTTGCACACGTTTCCCCCCATCTAAATGCAGGCATTTCTAGAGCTTTTTCTTTACAAAAGACCTTCAATTCTGAGATCTGAGCTTATTCAAGCTTCTTCCTTCGTATCAGTCACAAAAAAAAAAAAACTTGTGTTCACTGCAAATTATGAATCTGCTTTGAAACATTTGCTGAAGACTCTGTGTGCCTCCAGAATCCTTTCAGAGCCTTTCCTACAGAGATACCAGCAGCTTTCTTTTTTCTTATTTTTAAGGAAGAGTGATGAAGGAACTTAAGTGGCCCTGAGCCTTTTTTGCAGTTGCATCTCTATCCACCAACCCCCCCACCCCCCAGAATCCTACCCAAAACCCCATTGGGAGCAATGACCTTTAAAGATGTGGGCAGAATATGAGGTCAGTGTCTAAAAGTTAGCAAAGCAGAAAAAATGTGTGACTGGAAAGATGAAAATGTGGTTCAATATTACCTTGGTTTCATCATTCTTCATTTATGAGGTTATTAAATGACACTCTAAAAAGGTGAATAAACCTCCATTTCACTTGGAGAATTTCACTGATTGAAGAAGTATCCTTATTCTCCATCTAATGTGCCCAAATAGATCTCCTTTGCAGTGTCTTTTTCTGGTCTTGGGTTATTTGAAAGTCCTTCTCACAAGCCTGACTAAGCAGGTGGATTCAGTGCTCATCACATGCTTTCTGTTCCCCCTTCCAGCTAATCAGCACTTTCAACAGTGCATTGCTCCCAAAAATACCACACTTGCAGAGTCAGCACTGAGTGTGAGCCTGGAATTGCTGGTGACACGAGACCTGGAAGGTGTGCTAGTAGTTAGGGCTTTGCTGGTAGCTGTTGATCCTTTAGGGTTTGACCAAGCTCCTGCTGCAGTGGATTAGTGGTTGTGCCCTTTGGCTCCAAAGGGATGTAGCATGGCACCCACACGTGTTCCCAGCAAAAATTATCCCAGCCCATGTTTGATGGCTGTGCAGCATTTGCTGCTCTCAGGCAAGCCCACAGGGGCTCTGACTGCTCAGTGCTTGCCAGACCAAGGCTTGGAGGTGTGTGTGAAGCTTTGGAGGAGCTGGCCATGATGGGAATTTTCTTCATTTGATGTTAAAATGAAGGAGCATCTATCCATTCCTGCTATTACTACTGAAGCATCACAATTTCACTGCATAAATATGCATCCCTGATCAGTGTAGAGATTTTTATTACAGAGACACCTTGTTAATGCACTTGTTGTCATTTTAAAGCCCTGGATTAATAGGAATGAGCAACATTTCCTCTAGTGGAGGCTGGGAAGACTATAAAGATTCTTGAAGACCAAATCAATAATGTTGAGCTTATTGTGAACCTTTTTTAAGAAGCAAGAAGATAGAGGAAGGGGCAAGGAATAATTCTTTTCCCTTCTGCCACCCCCAAGCTCTTCCATCTTTCTAAATGTTTTCTGCAAGGAGAAAATTTTTAGTTCATCGTTGAAATTGTGTAGGAATCCCTGCTACTAACCCTGCAGCCATGGCATGCACAAGAGGAAAACATCAGTGCTCCAATTTATGATCCAGGGGCTCAGGAATGTGCTTCTAAGTGTTTCTAGGTGCTATATTGATAAGGAAAATAAAAATTAGCTGCTTCAGCTGTGGAAAACTCCAGAAAAAGCCTGATCTGGCCCCAGATGAATCAGACTTTGGTTACTAGAGATTTATGCTGGTAATACACATGTCATTTGGTGAGTGATCATTAAAGGAAGGCTTTACATTAGGGTTTGGGTATTCAGAGATGAGCTGTGAGTAATTATAAGGAATCTAGAGTCCCATCTGCTCTTGCTGTGGTTTAGATCTGAATTAACTCTGCACAGCAGTGAAGTTTCCAGCACTGCCACAGTCCCTGTCAAAGAAAAGTCAGCAGCCAACCACCCTGGGTCTTCCACTGCCAGGCCTGGTCACAGCTACCCCATCCTGCTTTCATCCACTGCATATTGAGCTTCTCACATTTATAAGAGGCAATTTTTTAATAGGATTTTTCCTTCTTTTAAGGAAAACCAAGTGTCTCACATAGTCATGTTAATGCAGGGGCTGAGACCTTGAGGAAAATGCTCACTCCATGGAGACTTGGGTTTATTGTGTGTGTGTGTATGTGCATCCCACCCCACTGCCGAGACCTCCTGGTAGTGGTGGGTTTGGGGTGCTCGAGCAGAGACAGCTCTTCCTGGTACTGGGGGAGCAGCAACCTGGGACACCTTCCTGTCAGCAGGATCATGCCCTGCTCTTGGAGTCCAGCAGCTCTGAGAGAAGATGATTTCCAGCACCTGCTTGTGCTTTGTGCTGGCAGTCAGGTTTGCTGCTGAGGCAAGGACTGGATCTGGCCCATGACAGACCCAGGCTGGTGCCCTTCCAGTACAAGGGAGTGAGCAGCTCTCCAGCTGCTGCCGCCTTATCATGCTTCAAACTTGGTAAGTACAGAGGCATAACTCCATGGCAATATTTGTATTTTAAACATATTTTCTAATAGCATTTCAGTAATTATTAACTAGGAAAGTGATTAGCAATTAGGAGCTCAGTAATACATGGAAGTCTGTCATCCTTCTTGAATGGCATTGCTGCTGGTAATGGAAACAGAGGTGGGTTAAATTCTTCAGTTTAATTAAGAGTTGGTGTAATTATAGTGCACTTTTGCTGTGCTTTATCTGGAAAAGACAAGAGAGCTGGAGCAAGGTCCAGCACGCTGAGCAAGTGGATGTTTTTGTGAAGTTATTCCAAGTGATGCAGAGTCACTTGGAATAATGCAGAGTGAAAGGGTGCATTTGGTGAGGGTTTGAATGAGCAGCCTGCACACATGACTTGGAGACTTTAAAAAGTGAGACTCAGAGGGGTTTGGTTTCTGAAGGCATGATCTGAAAGGGGGTGGCTAAAAAAGCCCCCTGTCTAGAGAGACCTGGCTTCCTTTCTTTTTTGTAACCCATAACTAATGTAACTTTTAAACTATGTCAACTTTACAGATGCACCTGAGGTGCACAGGTGGCCAAGAAAGCCAATGGCATCCTGGCTTGTATTAGAAATGCTGTGTCCAGCAGGAGCAGGGGTGTGATTGTCCCCTTGTACTCAGCTCTAATGAGGCCACACCTCAAGTTGTGCTCAGTTTTGGGCATCTCAGTACAAGAGAGACATTGAGGTGCTGGAGCCAGTGCAGAGGCCAAGGAAGCTGTGAAGGGCCTGCAGAATAAATCTGATGAAGAGCAGCTGAAGGAGTTGGGGATGGTTAGTTTCAAAAAGAGGAGACTGAGGGGAGACCTCATTACTCTCTACAGCTACCTGAAAGGAGGTTGTGGAGAGGCTGGTGCCGGTCTCTTCTCACAGGTAATTAGTGATAGAACAAGAGGGAATGGCCTCAAGCTGCAGCAGGGCAGGTTTAGACTGCACATTAGGAAAAAACTTTTCCCAGCAAGAGTGGTCAGGCATTGGAATGTGCTGCCCAGGGAGGTGGTTGAGTCGCCAACCCTGGATGTGTTTAAAGGTGGTTTGGATGTGGTACTTGGGGATATGGTTTAAGGGTGAACCTTGTAGAGTGGGGTTCTGGGTTGGACTTGGGGATCCCAAGGGTCTTTTCCAATCTGAATGTTTCTGTGATTCTGTCTTCTCTTTCACTTGTTCATGAGCACACACATTTGCACAGGGTGGCAAGTGTTTTACTCCTGCAGTGCCAGGGACTAATCTTCCCTGCAGCAGTGAAACTGCCTGCTGAGACAGGTGAGCTTCGGGGAGAGCAGTTTGTGTATGTCAGGGTGTGGGTCACAAACCAGAAACCAGCTGAAAGATTTGTTTTCTTTGCCTGTTATGTCCTGGAGAACAAGTTGGAGCTGCGGGTGCTTGGGAACAGTCTGAACTCCTTCATCACAAACTGGTTCTCTTACAAAACTCATCTGTGTGTGCTTAATTCTGTCTGTGGTGCGTTCAGGCTCCTATATGTTTTAGCTGAGAGTGTCAGGAATACTAGCCAAGGGTAACTGCAATATTAGTAACCTCAAATTATAATGACTGACTTTTATACCTCTTATTATTAGCATTTTACCATTCATACTGAAAGTTTTGCAGTTCATACCATTCTACTGAGAAATACTTCACAAGCCCCTGTGGTTCTCTGCTGCTGTTGTACTTCATACTGTAGATGCCTTCATTTCCATACGTGTGTACTCCATCAGATAAAGAGAAAATGGGAACCTTATGGCACAGAGATGCTTTCTGAAATATAAATCATTAGAGTTAATGATGATGCAAAAGTGTGTACCTAACAACGCTGTTGTGGAGTCTGTTCAGTCCTATTAAGTGGAAAGCCTTGGCCTCTTGGGTCCAGCATCTTGGAACAAAGTTTTAAATAACCTGCTGATGACGCAGTGTCTCGGAATAAAAAGTAAATCTGTGCTTGTAGCTTCTGCTCTACTCTACTGCTGCTCAATCTTTCAGAACTGGAACAGTGACATTTAGTAAAGCATCTGGCACCTGCATAATGAACAAGTGGACTCTGAAACGTGAGGTTAACCTGATTTTAATAAGTCATAGCAACAACGGAGCCCAGGACACCATGGACAAAGAGAACAAAGTGAAAGGGCTTTCCAACCTTGAATCCATGGGGTTGAAAAGTGATAGAGAAAGAACCATGTTCAGCACCAAACACCCTGGTAGTGCTGGATTTAAGGATTTGTTATCCTTGAGTGTAGAAATGGTAGTGCAGAAACTGCTGACTGATAAATAGTGTTATCACTCTTTCTTGAAGGAAGTGTGTGTTTTAAACCCCTGTTTTGACTAACAGGTGGTATCAGAGCTGAAATGGATATAGGATGTTCTCAGGATGAAACTGACTCTTTTCTATCCTATCTACACTTTGGAAATGTACTCACTTCCATTGTATTGTTGACACCCGAAAGCCATAACTGAATGACAAGTGTATGATGGCAGGGTTTAGAAGCTCCTCTTCTGGCCACAAGAAGTATAATCCAGATAAATAGCAAGATGACAATTTTCATGATAGAAAATGTGGGGATCTTAATGCTTGTGGGTATTGTTGCTTTGAATTCATCACTGGATAGGTGATGTACACTTGTGGGCCTGGAGATGATGTTACTTAGTATTTTTAATGTTTTATTGAAGATCTCTTTATTGTGGAAGAACCATGTATGCCTTGAGTGTATAAGGGAGCCCAGAGGATCAATTGCAAAGCACATGAAGCATGGAAAATTCATAGGGCAGCAGGGTTGGAAACAAAGCTTGAGGAGGAGGGGAGGAAGCAGGTGCATTCGTAATAGGTTCTTTCAGCTGTCTCTTCAGAATAGATGTTGATGTTTTGTGCTGTGCCAGGGATTATCATGGAAGGTTTGGCTCTCAGTCTGAAGTTGCCCTTGCCTCCCATGTGACTCAGTGTCTCAGGACACAGGTGTTTTTCTCAGCCACAGGGGTTTGCTGGATGAATTCTGTTCCACTGATGTCATCTGCTCATGTCCACCTGAATTCACCATCAGCAACAGGTGATATGTTGGGTGACATTTCACTGCATTGGTTAAATATTTAATGATGATTTGCTACCTGCCTTTTCATTTCAGTGGTGGTCACTCCAAGGCAGGCACTGCAAAGAGGGCTTCCCTGGAGCAGGTGAATGCCCAGTAAGCATAAAGCTGAAGGAAAGGGCTAGGGTGGTGAAGCTCTGAATGGGTTGCATGGATTTCGTGTATTAGCATTGCTTTGCAGTCTATGCAATATAGCTAGTGTGGGTACATATCTTTGTGGATTCATCCTTTAATTAAATGCAACAAAGGCCTGTCTAAACCACCAGAAATTTAAAAATGTTTTCTTGTTTAAAATGTACAAAACTGATACAAATTACTGCTAGCCTCTTCTCCACCAACTGTTTTAAAACCTACTCTCTGTGTTTGACAGCAGGAGCTGAAATACCAGAGTAAGCCTAGTTATCATAACCAGTCATCCGAACCCCCTTTTTCCAGGATG
Organism: Dryobates pubescens; assembly: GCF_014839835.1. Classification (NCBI taxonomy): domain Eukaryota; kingdom Metazoa; phylum Chordata; class Aves; order Piciformes; family Picidae; genus Dryobates; species Dryobates pubescens. The sequence continues at coordinate 24,305,343 of NC_071624.1, read as the reverse complement.
AAAAGTGGGTCTTGCAGGAATCATAGAACTGTTAGGGTTGGAAGGGACATCAAGGATCATCTAGTTCCAACCCCCCTGCCATGGGCAGGGACCCCTCACACTAGGAAGACCACAATGTCTAACAAAGCCAGGGAATTTAAGATCTAAGGGTGCCCAGGTGAAGCCCAGTGACACCTGAGCTGCACTTCTCATTATGATGTGTCCTCTGAAGAGTTAACCAAAGCAACCTTCACTCCAGTTGCAGCCACAGTTCAGATTTGCTTTGTTACCATTATTGCACTGGGATCTTCCTGCTTTACTCCCTCTTTGTTCCGGGACAATGCTTCTTGGGTAACAGAAGCTTAGGGCACTTCATTAATCCCTTCTCAGCTAGTGGTGGCAGCACTTGTTTGTCCTTCTGGGGAATCTGTGTGATGGCATTAAGCAACTCTCAGCACAGACGTTCCAGTTGCCAGTGCTCACACTGTGGATCTGTCACATTAGCCTGAGCGTTAGCAGCACACAGGGTTTAACTTATGTCCCTTGATGAGAGAATTAAAGAGCATGTCTGGGCACTGAGCTAAGGGCTCCTGTGTGTTGATAGGACTTGAGTTATTTAAGTTAACTTTGCAGTGAAGACAACCCCCAAGGGACTGTCAGCTCAAGAACACCCACTAACCACAACTTGTCATGTTACTACACAGAGAGAGAAATGAGCTTTTAAGTAATTAAGTGCCCAAAGCATTCACTGCTTTGTAGGTCAAAACCAAAACCTTAAGTCTACCAGAAAACTAATCAGAAGCCAACACAGATTTCAGGGCATGGCTGTAATAAGCTTTCCTTGTGACACATCACTTAATAAGTAGGTAACAGTCTTTTTCCTCTAGCTCAGATTTCCAACTGACCCACTGACAGCATGTCATTGTAGCCTTGGTCGCAAGGTGATGAAGGTAAGGACAGCCATAATGGGTCCAGGATCCAGAATGAAAGACTTTCATTCCATGAGAAAGGCACAATGGCAAAACTCTTTCTGGCCTCTAAGTGAAGAGTGTGTCCTGGGCCTCTGTGAATCAACTGTAAAGTCAGTGGTAGGTAAAAAGAACATATTGCTCATGCAGAGAAAAGCTTGTCTGAATGTCTCTTCTTCCATGGATGTGTGCCTGGATGGTCTCTTGGGGAAGGTGTTCAAGCACAAAACACATGCAGGGTCTGCAGTGGCCTTTGGCTCACGGCAGGTGTGTTCAGACAGGCAGGAATCCACATCTTATCTATGATCTTGAGAGCAGGTGCAAAGTTAGTAGTGGGGTTTTCTTCTTCAGGCACTGCTGAGGATCCAGAGTATCCCTTTTGGAGCTGGCTGTATGCATTTGTACACAAGTTGAACATTCACCATCACTTCAAAGTTAAAGAATCAATTAAGTTAAAGAATTAAGTAAGCTATTTTAACTGTGCACTCTTACCTATGGTTAAAACATAAGGGCAGTAGAAGGAAGGAGGGACTAGTGTATTCACTCAGCCTGTTTCAACCCACCCTATGCTGCTGTAAGGACAAGGAGAACGCTAAACACAACATTAAAATAACAATGCTCACTATAATACAAGTTGTCAGATGCTTCTGCTAGTCTTGGATAAACAAAGAAACTTTTGCAACCCTTTAATGAAGATTTTTTTATTTTATTTTTTTTTTAAATTCATAATGCAAAAGGAAACACATTGCTTGGATTGCATTTCTCTTATTTTACCAGAATTTCTTGGGGTCTGAAACTTCCACTTCACATGTTGGGGCTGATTCCTGAATTTCTTGGGGGCAGTGAGAGGAGGCAGGAAAATGAAATGATACAGAAGTATTTCTAAGGTAGCATTTGTCAGCTGAGCTGAGGAGAGAAAATCTTAAAGGAAAGGTAGTGACAAGAGGGATGGCTGAGACAGAATCTTCCAAGGAAATGTGTTCTGCAGTACCTGCTTACTGTGGGATCCAGAGGTGAGAGGAACTTTTAGGTATGTGTGAATAAACTACATTTTTAATGCTGTTTCTGGCATACCAGGCAAACACACGTAACTGCCAACTCAGTTAGCAAGTACAGCACGTACACTTGTAGCTATGTAATCCAAACTACTTTTTACCTTTACCCTAAGATCTCCAAACACTTTTGAGCCCTTCTATCTGTTAGATCAGGAAGCCAATTCCAGTCATTTTGGAGAGGAGTGGTCTGAAGCACCCACCGTGAGATAAAGATGGAATAAGCAGCTGATGCAGAGACCTCTCAGCATTTTATTGCTACTCTCTCCACATCAAGATATCCTTCACTTGCTGCAGGATGAGTTCAGCATTGATTCTTGAGTAAAAGACTATCCCTTTCCTTGCTTTATTTTTGTCTTTAGACCATTTAGCTTTATAAATAAAGCCCAGGAACAGGACTTGGCAACTCGGGTCGATTCTGATCTTGGTCTGCTGGTGGCAAATGAGCTTCTGCCTCTGTCTCTCCAGCTGTTGTCTAGGAAAAACCATGATGATATTGTCCTTTCTAGAATAGTTTCAGCTATAGACATGATAAACAGAAGCAAAACTTCCTACTGACTTCTGCTGTGCTTGTGTGTGTAAAATAACTATTCATAAGTGTCTGCAGCATCTTCATTCTGAAACCATCCTTTGTGTATAATTAAGGATGTTGGAAGAGAAACCTCTCATATCTGCAAATGAGACAGAACCTTCAACTTATAATTGGCTTATCCTGTTATAAATCAAGCAGAAATATTGAAAGTGGACTTGCAGCTCATGTTCTGTAGGTTGTGTTTATAGAGTGAGTGTCCTGGCATTCATTACAGGAATCTCTTCCTCCTGCTCCCTTCCCACTTTTCCCTCCTGCAGTCCCTTGTGCTGACCCCTAATCCCAACAAAATGAAGATCTGGTTGTCATATGGATTGCAAAGCTTTCCTCTTGCATCACAAACAGTATAGATCAAAACCACCTCATTTAAAAACAGATGTTTTCTGGTAGTGATTAATATGGTTTCTCCCCCTCTCTTCCTCTTTTTTTTTTTAGAAGAACCATTTCTTTCATAATCATCTGCTTTAGCATTCACTTAACGGGCTGAGTTTAGGCACTAAGAAGACTGGATGAACTGGTTTGTTTGAAACATGAAGCTGATCTGAATTTTCAAGCCAAGCTTAAAATGAAACCATTTCCATGCATGTCCTCACCAGTTTTGGCTTAAAGGAAAAATCCTGTGTGGATAAGCATGTTCTCAAATACCTTTCTCAAGCAAGCGCTCCAGTGGAAGCCACGGGGTGCTGAGCAGTTGTGGCCTCTCCTGTCACCACTGCCTTCTGCATTTCAGAGCCTCTCTCTGGGTCCTCTTTTTGAAAGCCTCAGTGCCAGGCCTTTCATTTGACAATTCTCTCAGAGTGATTTTTCGTTGTCTCTTCCCCATTTATTTGGCCAAAATGCTCCCCCTTTTTTCACTCTTCCACTCTTCAGCTGTGCACAGTTCGGCTTTCTCCTCCTGTGTTGGAATTGGCTGCATTTTACTGAGGCTTCAAATCAAGAGGATTTGAGCCTATAAATCCTTAACTCTGTGTGAGTCCTTATTTTCACTAATAGCCCCGCTGAAGTCATCAAGACTGTTTACATGAATAGGATCAGGAGTAATTCTAGCTGGGTCTAATTAGTTACACCAATTTAAGCGAAAGCAGAATCAATCCATTGTTTTGCAGAGTATGCTAGGATGAAATATGCTAACACAGAATGTAGAACCACATTATTGTGTATAGCTGCATGGTTAAAGGACATTGTTGTCTGGCATTTTTCACAAAGCATGATCATTAGTACAAGTTGGAAAAATAGAGGGTTTGGGGCTGCATTTTCCCCGCAATTTAATATTACTTGGTATTGGTTAGAAATAAATTGTTACAGACTCCCTTTGAATTCCTTCAGGGTAAATATTTATCACATGGAACGTTTCCTCAATATTCTGCATTTTCAATACAATTAGCGTCACTGTAGGTTATTTACTCCAAGTTAAAATTCAAGGAAAAGCCTCCAAGTGTATTTTGAGCTGAGCTATTCATCAGAAGTCCAACACTGTTTTGTTCAAAGCCAACCAAGAGCTGTGGGAGGCTTTCTGACTCGGGAACTGCGCTTGCGAGATGCATGAAGCGAACGGTGTACACACAGTCTCTTGTTTCTCTCCCTTTCTGTGGGGGGTGTTTCAAATACTCATTACTCTGCCCAAAATGGGATCTTGGCGGTGAGATGATAACAGGAGGAAAGCACAGCTCTATGAATTCTCAACAGAAGTCTCACTGAAGTATGGAGCCATTTCAAGCCTGTGGACCTAAAAGGCTATGCTGGCAGCTATTTAATCAGAGAATGCTGCATGGGTGTGAGTGGGCATGGCCAGGAGGTAGTGGGGAGCACCCACAGGTGGTGGGAGATGAGTGGTGGTGAGCCGTACTGGGGTCAGGTCTGTCTGCCACTATGGTGCTGAGGCTGTTAGACTCATTTCACTTGTGAAATAAGCACTGGTCGTAGATTCATGGCTCACTTGGAAATACACAGCTCCCTTTGCACTAGTTGGGTGTTTCAGAAGTTTGCTGCAAGCATATGTCAATTAGAATTCAGCTGCCTTAACGTGCCCTTGGGCTTTTCTCTAGGGCTGGGGGTTTTTAACTTCTTAGTGAAGCTGCTTTATTCTACAGACCAAATCCTGTTTGGTAAATCCTATTTAATCACGAGCTTTACATGTTTCCCAATCAGAAGAATTACAGTCAGTGAAGTTCCTTGAAATTGGGGTCAGGTTGTCTCCTCCAGAGGTGGTGCAGGGTGTATTAGTCTGGATGCAGTTCCGTGTTACAATCTAGTGATGGTAAAGCTAGTGTAAGAGCCTCTTGCCTTTCCCATGTGTAGTGTAGTGACCTGTCTGTGTGCTATACTGTGCACAGGCTCAGTAAAATGAGCCAGGATAAGCTGGAGGATGAAGAAAACAGAAGGATAATTCAACTGAACTGATGAAGTCCACGAGGGAAGAGGTAAGATCCTTGGGTAACTGCAGGAGACCTTGCGACAAGGATGGCACTTCTCAGTGACATTTTCAAAGGCCATGCACTAATCACTGAGATTTATAACTAAATTTAGCCTGTTCTCGGAGTTTAAGTTGAAGATAATTCATATACTTCAGACTCCAGTCACACCTTTGAATCACACTAGTTTCAGCTGGGTTGTTTTTCATTTTGCTTGCATAAACATTAAAGCCACCCCAGCCACATCTGCTGATAAGGTTCGGGATCCACCCCAAGTTCATTTCGGTTGAGCACTGCAGCCAAAAGAAGATTAATTTCCACTTCATCCGTAACGTGCCATCCACAAGGATGAAATCTCCCATTACTTACTTTAAGAAAGGACAGGCCAAAACATTAAATGATCCAACAACTGCTTTTCCTTTTTCTTTTTTTAAAGGATGTTTCATTATCGTCAACTTCAAAGAGTACATTTGATCTGCTGGCATGTTTCTGACATCTCCACCAGGAGTTCACTTAAACCAAGCGGTGAAACAATAATGTGTGTTGTACAGCTGAAATGAAAATTAACCTAATGTGAGGTATTTGCTACATTGCACAGCTGAAATGAACTCCTGGTGGACAGCGAAAAACATGCTGGCAGATCAAATACACCTTTTGAAGTTTATTAGAATAAAATGAAATAAAGCTGCCAAGGGAAGCATTCACCAAAAAAGAAAGGCTTAGGAGAGCTACAGCTGTTGTATACTCTCTCTTCTTTTTTCTTCTTTATTTATTTATTTATCATTATTATTTGCATTTACTAAGGCCTGGATCTGCAACCACTGTGCGTCTTCACATTAGCTTTGAACACCTTCTGCTGAGGGCCATGTGCTTCATCATGAGTCTTACTGAGTTTATTAGGGCATTTTCTCACATGTGGCCTGCATGATCCCCTAGATCCTGGTGGCTAAAGAGGCAATTTTCTTGGAGGAATTCTTCATACAGAGAATTGTAGTATTGTGATTTTCTGTCATTCTGCATTTCACTCCCGCTAAACAAATCCTTCTCCTCCATCCTTTATTCCTGATCAATACAATCATAGTAGTCCTGTTTTTAATCAGGAGATTAAAAGTGTCCAGTGACTTTGTCTGGCATTGTAAGCCCTCTTTGCTGTGGAAGATTAAGCCCTGCAGAGGTTAGCCTGTTTCCATAAGTAGAAGGAATTTTTTGACATCAGAAGATTAAATAAAATTGCCTATTTGGAGACCTTCTCCCTCTTTTTCCCTGAGGGGTGATTATCCTGTCCCGAGAATCACGGAGTGCTTTGGGTTGGAAGGGATCTTAAAGATTATCTAGTTCCAGCCCCCATTGCCATGGGCAGGGACATCTTCCACTAGATCAGTTTGTTCAAAGCACCATCTAGACTCGCCTTGAACACTTCCAAGGATGGAGTATCCACAACTTCTCTGGGCAGCCTGTTACAGTGTCTCATGACCTTGACAGTGAAGAACTTTTTCCTTACATCTCATCTAAAGCTACCCTCTTTTAGTTTAAAGCCATTGCCCTTTGTCCTTTCATTACATGCCTTTAAAGATACCCTCCATCTTTCCTGTAGTCCCCTTCTAGATACTGGAAAGCTGCTATAATATCTTCCTGTAGCTTACTCTTCTCCAGGTTGAACAACCCCAACTCTCTCATCTGACTTCACAGATGAGTTTCAGCCTTCAGGTAATATTTGTGGCACTCCTGGAACTGCTCCAACAGGCCTGTGTCTTTCTCATGTTGGGGAGCCCCAGAGGTGCAGGCTGGGTCTCAGAAGAGAAGAGTAGGGTCAGAACCACCTCCTTTGACCTGCTGGTCACACTTGATGCTGGATGTGGTTGATTTCTGGGCTGTGAGTGTGCATTGCAAGGTCACGTTGAGCAACCATGAAAGCTGGTCTTGACAGCAGATCATGCCAGTCCCCATGCACAGTCTGCAGGTATCCTGTGGGTCACACAAGTCAGCCAATGTTCTGAAGCTGAGGACATTATGCTGGGATCTTCAAAGGAGTCCATGACATTAGACACTCAGTTGAGGCTGCATTTCAACTAAGGTCTCCTTTGTGAGTCTTGTTGCATAAGCTTCTGGAAATCTCACCCTTCACAATGCACCAAGTGTTGCTGCTGGGCCTCTTAGGACCTCAGTCTTGTTTGCTCTGGTGCTCTGCTCAGCAGACAGCTGCAATCAGAGTCGGGATACTGAATATATGCATCATATAGAGACTCTAGGATGTATGTACACGCACAGTTCTCATGTCTAGTGCAGCTGACGTTCTTCATACACTCAGAGCTGGAGCTTGGCAAGATGAGGAATTTCTGTAGATGTGTTTGCAGAGAGCCGGTTCAGGCACCACAGGACCTCAGCCTGTGGCTGGGTCAGAAATTGAACCCAGATCTTTTGTCTCGGTCTGGTGCCTAATCAGGGCAGTGTCTTGTGTGGGATCAGATCTTTTGTTTTAGCATTACAGAACTGTGGCTTGAGCCTCTAAACCCTTCCATGGAGGGGGTAATCTGTACTTATGGGATTAGTCTCTTTGAAAGCACTCCTGTGTAAATAAAGTGTACTCACAAGAGTACAGCTTTAGCAACATTTCAGTTTGGTATATAGAAGAGGTGCAGTGCTGTAGCAGGCAGGACCCTCTGGATTTTACCCAATATTTTTTCTCTGTCAGCTCCTGATGTTAATGGGTGGCAAACTAGGAATTATGTGGATCCTAAATTGTATTTGTTTGACAGATCAGGCATTGTCTGTGTATTCCCCTCCCCTTCTCCTGGAGCAGTGGGCATTCCCTGCAGAAAGTGAAAACTGAATGAACTGATTGCTTAACCTCTCCTGACTCTACCCTGGTGGTAGATCATTAATGGTGTAGAAAACGAGGGCCAGCGCTGGCAGCACAGGGTGGGGTGTGTGTGCATCTTTAAGAGATTTATGTGGAGGTCTGAGATGAGGAGACAGCACTGTGGTACATCATCATGCAGGAGACATCAGAGACGTTCTTCTTCGCTTGGATGCATTATCATAAAAAGTGATTTAGACTAGAGCTGATTGATGCAAATGGTCCTCTGTTCTTTCCTATCATTAGCGGCCTCTTTCAGTGGCCAGAGGCAGTGATTAAAGCTGTCATTTGGAGCTGCTCATTAAAGACAAGCACCCGAGTAGCAGGAGGAAAAAAGGTTGAAGAAGCATGATTTAATTTTCCCCCCCTTTTCCTTAAAAAAAAAAAAAGAGGGGGGTGGGGGGAAGATATTATGCTTTTTCTAGTTCTGGCTTTACAGAAAAAGTCTGTTTGATGCTAGCGAGAATGCAGGTGGGTTAAAAATAAAATCAGACCGACATTATTGTTAATATTGTAAGGAGAGCAGAGCACAAGGTGGAGATGATCATTATGAAGGTATCACTGGGTGTATTTGTTATGAAAGAACTCAATGAACCAGCCTTACCCAGGCAAGCCAGGGACTGCCACATGGAAATGGAAGGGGACTGTAAGGACTGTTCTTTTGGGGCTGACTGAGCAGGATGGGAAGAGGCAGATGCAGAGATGCTGGATGGTGATTAGATTTGACATGCTTTATCATAACAGATTTGCCTCTTCAGACTCTAAATTCTTCAGGGCAAGGACTTTGTTTCACTATAGATATGTACAGAGTGTCACATGACAGAGCCATGATCTTGAGCAGGGCTTCTGGACATCGTCATACCACAAATGAGAAGTGAGGGCAAATTGTTGTTAAGTACACATCTTGCAGTCGTGTTTTTGTATAACTCTGCAAGTCATCCATAAAACTGTCCACGGAGTTGTCATAAACCTGAGGATACAGAGATTGTTTGAGGACACCTTAGGGTCTTTGGTTGATGCCTCCATGCTCTGGGATCGAAGGCTTGTTGCCATTCCTCAAGGGTGGTTCCTCTGGTTCGTGATGAGAAGAGAGGCTGATGCGAGTGCTTCATCCTTCCACCCTTGCTGGGGATTTAATAATGTGCCTTGGTGAGGTGTCTGGGTGGAGAGGTGGAGGAGTGCACGAGAAGGGGACAAAAGGACACAGATTAGAAATGGCAAAGCCTTGTTAGACGCCAAGTAGCCTCTTGCTCTTCGGGAGAGGCAGTGGCAGCCCGCGGGCAGGTTAATTGCGTGCTGTACACGTCCCCTGCCCCGCGCGCCGGCTGCTGCCAGAATTAACACGTTTTTAAAGAGGTCACAGCCGGAGAAGCTTGATAAGTGCTTTTAGGCCAGCCTAATAGGAGATGCTGAGGAATGACTGAGGGGAAGTTATGATGATAGTGAAGGAGTAATTTAGCATATTAGGGGAAATATGTCAAACCAAACTGATTGCTATAAATACAGCCTTCTTGTTTCAGAATCTGGCTGTGCCCCAAGGATTTTCCCATGAAACTATGGAAGTGCAGCTTGCTTATTACTGGCTGACTTTCACATCACCATGCCTTCTTTTTTGGTCACGTGCTTAACGCCATCTAATTGGTACCTTTCTGAACATGCTCATTTTTCTTTTAGTGATCCCATGTGAGACAGGAGAGACAACGTTGTGACTCCAGTGTGGGGGGGTTGGCTTCCTTAGAGCTGATGTTATTCTTCCGGAGAACCATTCTGCTTAAGCGATTTTCTGGCTGGAGCAGATTGCGGGATGTTGGCCTGGGAGTTGCAAAGAGACTAAGGGCTTCAATGCTCAACCCTAAGAGCCTGGGAAGAAGAAGGGGGCACTTGCTGGGCTGAGCATTGCGGGGCAGCTTTGGACAGAGCTGGCAGTAAAGACAAGAAGCAGAGCTTGCTGAAGGTAGCTGGTAATGACCAGTCTGGGATTTGCCTGTGATTATAACAGCTAGCTTTTCCAAACCGGGCCAAATTGCTTCCAACGGAGCCTACTTCTGCTTGTCTACTCGAGTGTGATCCTACTCTCATAGCAGTCATTACATTTTATACATTAGATTCATTATATTTTAATGTATATCCTCCTAATACTCAAATAATCCTTAGTGTACTGGCAATGGTAATAAATTCCTTGATATTAAAATGCCAGAATAAGTGAGCACTTGTGTGTTGTGTCATTCAGGTTTTGACTGTAATTGATCTGAACAAGTCAAGGCTTAGAGACAAGTGTTCTGAGTTTAGAAAATGCTCTTCTGTTTATCTTCTAGGATTCATTTTGGGCAGCAAAGGCATTTAATATGAGGGAGGAGAAAGGCAATGGTGTCACCAGAATTAAGCATTACTATAGTTTTAGATGATTTTCTCCTCCATATATGTTAAACCAAAGTTGCCAACAATTAGAAAACAGAAACATTTCCAGCAGAATCTCTTCTCTTCTTTGTTTCAGTTTTCCTTTATGCCAATTTACAGATTCTCTGCCTTCCTCTTCTTCTTTCCCTTTTCTGTTGCTGTCAATCATCTTAGTGCAGACACAGCTCTGCTCTGGAGGTGGGACACAGCCTTTCTTCTCAAAGAAGGCCACAAATGTGATTTGTAGCGTAACCAATGCTTGCCACAAACAGAAAGCTTGCAGAGTGGTACAAATGTGGCATACAAGCAGAGCAGATAGTGTCATGTGTGAACAGAGGGGCTTCATGTGGGACTACCCAGCAGCACTTCTGCCCCTCCATGGGCTGGGGTGTCTCACTAGCAGTCTCCTATCATTTTTTAAATAAACTTAAACTAAATGTCTTTCCCAGTATAACTAAGGAGTGAGCCTAATGAGAACAAGATGAGGTGATCATTTTCATTATCCTCTCGTGTATGTTTCAGAGGGATACAGGTTACATAATCTCTTCCCTTTTAACTTTGGATGGTATTTTTGACTCTTGCATTCAGAGTGGGCTGCACAGCAGAGCTTGCAGCAAAACTGCTTCTGCAATGGTGAAGGTATTGATTGCTTTAGATTCTGTGTAATGCCATGTGTACATGACACGACAACACTGTTGGTCTCCACCTTGCAAAGCTTACAATGTAGTGCTGTTGTCACTACTACCGTGAGCCCCACCAGCACCGCTCGCTGCCGGCAGCCAGAGGACTGGAGTTGCGCAAAAGCTTATTGACTTTGAAGTTAGTCCCAAAGAAAACAGCGGTTTGGCCCCATGCTGGCCTGGATTTAGCTCTGGAGCTTGGAAGACACCAGTTCAGGCACAAAGGGCAGAGAGAGCATGGTCAGACAAGCGTGAAGATAATTTAAAATTTCATTTTGTTTCATGTGTTTGTTGTTGATTTTTTTTACCAGAGAGCAACTTAACACGTCTCGGGTCAAGAGAGCATTTGGAAACTATTGATTAATATTGTTAATAAAACAGTTAGAGTTGCTAAATGAGGCTTAGGTTAGGAGAACAAGATACTCATAGATCATAAAATGTAGGTACATTATTATAGCTTGTGTATGTGCAGCCCATGTATTCTGTCTTCCTGTCTCAATATAGCTGTGTACAGAAACACCTGAACAATGCCTTCAAAGAAACACTGATGTAACAACTTCTGGATCCTAAACCATAAACTTGAGCTTTATTGCTGTCAAAAATTTAAATATACAATTCACATTTTCTTCCTGATGGAGAAGTTGCAATAATTTGGGGGTAAATTAAAAATACAATCCAATCATTCCCTTGTAAAACCTGGAGCTGACATTAGCCTTTAGTTATGACATTGCAATTATCTCCATAGCAACCTGGTGTGATGTGACAGCCATGATGACTGGAGGTTCACGTGCTCTTGAGCTGGAGCTGAGGGAGCTGGTTTCTTGCCTGAGACATTCTTGATTTTCTCCTTTCTTACAGTAGTTTTGTATTGGTGTAATGTGGCTGCTCTCAACTTAGGTCCGTACACCTATTCAAAGAGGAGAGAGCAAGATTCTGCTCATTTATGGGAGTCTTTCAAGCATATTAAGGAGCAATATCTTATATGATCTCTTCCATTAATAAATAATTTTGAGGAAGCTCACACATGAATGTAGTACTTTCAGGCCATTACGCACAGGAATACATTATCAGTGCAGATTGTACCTCTGTTAACTATAAAGCCTCTTCTTTAGTCAAACACATTTTGTGTCTCCCTGAAGCCTAGCAGGATACCAGACTGAGCAAAGCTAAGAGGAAAAGAGGCTTATTGCAGATAGGAATGGCTGAAAGGCTGCAAGCCAAAATACAGTTTTAGATTGGACTGTGGTTTCTGTGTCTTAATTCCTCGTTCAATGATAGCCTCTCAGTCTTCCCTAGAAGTACCTGTCTCCTGTGTTTTCATTTTTAGTCATCTGTTGAGGTTATGATATATAACTGCCCCTTCAAATCGAGGTTGTATTGCAAGGTTTCTCCTTCAGAGACCATGGCAGTGTGACTGAGCTGAACCCATCATCTATTCTAACATCTCCACCTTCAGGGAAGTGGGGAGGCCAGCTCGCACATCAAGGCTGAGCAAATTCACTTTCAGCAGTGCATTTCCAGCTCTTATTGTCACCAACAAGGACAGGAGTCAAACCTGTAGCACGCTCAGTGCCAAAATGACTTCTCAATACTAGCTCAAGGTATTTTGTCATAGAAATGCATTGCCAAGCATGCCTATAATTTGTTAGGTAAATTCTTAAATTATTCTTATTCCCCTGGTGCAATCATGGATTGAATGGTAATGGAGCTATCCACCACCAGCTTTAATGCTTTTGTACCTAGCTGTGGACACTGCTTTATGTAGTCGTTAGGCCACCAGGTTGGAAAGGCTATTATTGCCCAAGCCTGTAAAAGTGATGGCTGTGGATATATATATCTCCAATATGTCACTGCTACTGCCTTTTAAGAGAAGAACTTGTTTTCTGCAGGCATCAAGACTAAGATGTATTTCACCACCCTGATGTGCAGTGAGTTGGGTGATTAAATTTCTGTGTGGTGAGATAAGACAGCCTCCTGAAGGATTTATGTCCCGTCGCTCTCTAGGCTATGTGTTTGCTTTTTTGTTATCGGGGTGAACTGTGCCAGAGGTGTTTGAGGGCTTGGGGGGAGCTTTTCTTTTTGTGGTTTTCTGGCTTTTGCACCTAGCATCCCCAAAATCAGGCATTTTTTGAGTTGTCAGGGCCACAAGGGTAAGCTGAAAGGAGACATTACCATATTATGCTTGGTGATGGGAAGGAGAGAGCAGGCAGGAGTGTGTAGGCAGTGATGCCTCTGGGGTACTAGAAGGAAGGAGACTGCAGAGAAATGGGTTCTTGTGAGCTTTCTCAGGGTAGTAACCTGGTCCTGTTTGCCTACTTGCCTTTCCTCCTGCCTTTATTCTGCCTCTTTCTCATGCCTGTGGTGTTCTTGAACTTCCCCATCACATGGGCACCCCACAGCTCTGATCTCCCCCCAGGAGAGGGGCATGGGGCAGGAGGCAGAGCTTGGGTGAAGGGAGCTGGTACAGATGAGCCTTTGAGCAGTGCTGTGTCTTTCCTTGGCTCTTTCGAAGCAGGAAGAGTTGACTTGGGTTCTCCTAGTGCATGACAAAGATGCCTTTGATGTGAAAGAGCAGATATCTCCAGCCCCCCCCGGTTGTGTATATCTGCTGAGACGTCAGGCGATCAGCTCCTGATGTGCAGGGTATGGGAAAATGCAGAGCAGTCAGACCGTAGCCAAATGGCAGAGAAAGATCCAGAGAAACCATGAAGATTTTGGAAGATAATGGCTCAGCACATTCAGCAGAGCTAGAATTCAGCTGTTGTGGCATTCTGTGGGGTTCATTCCACAAGACACTCAAAGCTGGACTTCATTGTTGTGCTTTAAAATAGTCCAATTTCATTGAATTTCTCTGAACAGCTGTTTTGGTGCTACTTTTCTTCTAGGCTCCGTTATCCAATCTTTATGCATTAATTCTTCCCTTTTTTCAGAGAATGAAAAAGTGACACCTTACCCTCTGCAAAGCAAAATTGATCTTTCTCAGTACTGACAGTTGGTGTTTGCAAAATATCTCCATTTAAAAGGTTTGACTTTCCACCTGAGACCTCCAGTAAATCTATGTGCTGCAACAACTGGAGCTTAGAAAACTCAAAAGGAATTAGAATTCCCATGTAAACATGATTGAAGCATCCCTTTAGTAGCATCTTTAGCACTTTCTTTTCTGAGGATGATTCTGGTTAAGGGATGTTTCTGGTTAAGGGATGGGAGTTTGGTTTTGCTTCCTCCCACTCCAGCTTATTTGGAGTTATCTGTGGCTTTTAAGATGCTGTCAGTGAAAGGACTCATCCGACTCAACATTGCTGGTTTGGCCTTCAGTGGGACTATTTAAAGTCCTGCTATGTGCAGTTATGTAGGCTTGACTCAAAATCTGCTGAGGTGTCTCTGGAAATCCTCCTGCGCTTTCCATGGGGCCTTAAATTTGCCTTAAATTTCTGCAGATCAGCATTTCCAGCGTCTGCCATGCTGCTGAACAGCTACTCAACCGTAGGCTTCTCCAGCAGCGTCTCCTGTGCTCTTTGCGCTCTAACTGGATAGAGAGCTATTTAGGTTGGCTTAAGGTTTTAGTTTCTATATTAATTCTCTCCTGACCCTCGTTAGCTGAAAGGGAAAAACAATTCTGAAAGGGTTTGGTTTCCTAATATTGTATCTTCTGTATCTGCAATGCCTGTTGTGGCCTATTAAGAATTAAACCGAGATCACTAAACTCATTCCGTTTATGCCTTGGGCCTCATTCAAGCCCTGGTTTCCCAGCAAAGTAAGGCCAATGGATTAACGTTTCACCTAGCTCAATGGAGTGGTTTTCATCTCTTTTAATACCTTTGGCATTAAGGGGAAAAAAAAAAAAAAAAAGAAAGAGGAGGGGGGAAGGAAAAAAGAGGATGATGCTTTGACTACACCAGAGCATTTTGGTAGTGCCTGGCACTGCCTTTACTGGGATTATTTTGTAGCGTGCTGGACTTTGTCCTGCTTCCAATGGGAGGGCAGGAGTGGCAGAAATGCTTATTGCATCTTTATTTTGTTAAGCAGTTTGTCTCACCATATTTTTTTTTTTTAATTATTATTATTTTTTTTAAAGGATTTGGGTCTTTCTCTTTAAAAGGCAGCCTGGTCTTCCCTGGCCACGACCAGCAGCATTAGCTGCTGTCAGACAAATTACAGTATGGGTGAAGCTGTGATATCGACATGTGCGACTTGATCTTTTTTAATGGGGGCACCACAGGGGTTTCTGACTGCCCCACTGAGCTTAATGTTCTGTAAGGAAAAACAGACACAGAACTGAAGGACATTTGTAATGGGTTGCCTGCTTAACCCTTTGGTACCTGGTTCCATAGGATCTTTCTTCTTCTTTTGGGCAAGTGTTTAAGGAAACCCATGGCAGCTGACTTTCCCTTACCTTCAACATACTCCATAGCAGTACCTGGGAAAACACTTGCTGTAGGGACACGGCTGTCCTTCCTCCCCCTTCTCTTCTCCTTAGTCCATAATTAAACCAAATGGTTGCAAGCTCTCTGGTGAAAGGAGCTCTGTAATTATAACAAGAAAATAGCTTGTAAATTGGACTTGTCTACTTCTTTATATTAACACCAGCTTTATGTACACACACAGCTATTTATTTTGACCTTTCATAATAATTAGCTTCCTAGGGATAAAGAATTGGACATCTATGAATTCAGCAACACAGCAAAGGTGAAGACCCTACTGGGGGGTGGGGAATTGTGCAGATTTATTTGTTTTTTTTTTTTCTTTTTGTGCATGTGATTCTGTCCTTTTCAAACTTTTTTAACAACCTCCAAAATTTAAGCATGCAGCTGCAGGACTCAAGGGTTTCTACAGACATAGCTTCTCCCTGTGTACCTTCTTTCCATCTCAGAATGCTGCTCAGGAAGGCTCTAGAGACAGGACACCAACTACCACTTTGCAGAGGAAAAAGCAAACCTTGCAAGAGTCATCAATTGAAAGGTTTGCTTATTTGACTTGAAACCTCAGCCCTAAGTGTCAGGTGTACTTGGGCCCCTTTCTTACCCAGTTGAGTTTTTCTCTCCCAGTCACTGTTATTTCACTCCCTTAAATTCCACCATGCCTCAGCTTTCACTAAGTCAATGGCCCATAAGCATGGAGCGCAGGAAGTGTGCTGTGTGCCTGTGAAGCCTTCACTGGATAGATTATTGCAGTATCCATCCATTATTAATTGTCATTAGCACTAAAAAGCCATGAAAGCTCTTAGCATCTTGCTTTCTTCATGCAGCTCATACAGAGGACTCCTTTCCAGCTCTTGAGATAGTGAAGTTGTTGTAAACAGAACTTAAAAAGTAATAAAGCCTGTATTCACTGCTGCGTGACAACTGCTTATCTCCTGCGCTGTGTCGCTGGCAAGGATGGGGCTGGAAGGAGCAATGGGGTTTCTTTCATGAAATGCCTGATTTCTAGTTCTACTGCTTAGACCCTGTACCAAAACCCCACACCAGCAGACCCTCAATGAGGGCCAGGTAAGGGCTGGGAAATTCCATGTCCTTTTTTCCTGTAGTTGTCACCCCACATTATTATTCATCCATCATTAAAGGTCTGCTTGCCTTGGCTGCAGGAGCACAGATGTACCTGCATGGCCTGTGGTCTGGTTTTGAACAATTCTGCACTGGTAGAGTCAATCTGTACTTTGGAAGGGACAGTGCCACCCAGGGTACTGCCACACTTGCCTCACAAGGTCTTTTTTCTCACCATGAGTTAGAGTTTCTGGTATGGAGTGACAGTTTTGTGAGCCCTCTGCATGACTGCTGTTTATGTGCATGCAATGGATTAAACTTGTTAGGGGCCTGCTCAAGAGGTGCTTGAGATAGGATCATTGCTTGGGTCATGTAAGTGATGGAAACAGATTTGCACTGGGTGGTTTGGAAAGTCCAGTGTAGATCTAGGCAGTATGTTGGGGAAGTAAATCGAGGAAAAGGAATGAATTCAGCATTAGTTTTTGCAAACTGGATTCCTTGAGGCTTAACACCTAAGTGGTGCATTCCTGGAATACTCCAACAGTGTTAATTTGATCTGAGTCAGGTGTACTGATGTGGTTAAGTTTCTGTCCATTTAGCCAAAGCATGTGATAGAAGCTTGTGTTGGCTTTTGTGCTCTCTGCTGGCTCTGTATTAGCTGTGAGATGACAGGTGACGCCTCCTCCAGGGTAAAGTCTCTACTGGGACAAACTCACCCAACAACTTCTAATAAAATTTGCATTGGCAGTGTGAGCTGATACACAACCAGGCCTTTGAGTAAAGAAGGCTGCAGGGCTTTTCATCAGGTAAGTGCCACCCTAAAACTGGCACTCAAACCAAAAATTGTGCAATCAAACCACCATCTTTGTGCCTGTCAGTGCAGAAAGCTGTTGTACTCTACCTTCTTGCACCCATGCAAACACCATGTATCTGCCTGTGCTGGAGCAAAGCCACCCTATGCATGCTACCCCATGTTTTGCAAGGAGTAGAAGTGGTAAATATTGCCAACTGACTACTAACAGGAACAGAGCTTAGATTGGTATTTAAAGTCTATAAACACAATAGCAGGGAGGGTTGGCTGCAGCTGGAATATTGTGTCCAGTTCTGGGCCACTCAATTCAAGAAGGACCTCAGGGAACTGCACAGAGCCACAAGGATGATGAAGGGAGTGGAACATCTCTCTTATGAGGAAAGGCTGTGGGAGCTGGGTCTCTTTAGTTTGGAAAAGAGGAGCCTGAGGGGTGACCTCATTCATGTTTAAAAATATGTGAAGGGCAGAGTTGGGAGGATGGAGCCAGGCTCTGCTCAGTGATGTCCAATGACAGGACAAAGGGTAATGGGTGCAAGATGGAGCATAGGAGGTTCCACATGAACATAAGAAAAGACTTTGTCACTGTGAGGGTGACAGAGCACTGGAACAGGCTGCCCAGAGAGTCTGTGGAGTCTCCTTCACTGGAGACATTCAAAGCCTGACTAGATGTGGTCCTGTGTGGCCTGCCCTTGGGGGCTTGGACTCGATGATCTTTTGAGGTCACTTCCAACCCCTAACACTCTATGATTCTGTGATTCTGTGTGACAGTGCTGCAAGGACAGCTAAGGTAACATTCTTTTAATGGAAAATAGCATCTAAATACAGATCAACTGAAAGAAAATGTCATCATGATAGTGTCCGATGAAGCTATGACAGGTTATCCCAAGGCAGGTTCAGTTAGTAAGTGGAGTGGGGCAGTGTCACCAAACTGGGGCTTTTTCTAGTTCTGTGCAAAGCCACCTCAGAACTGTGATTTCAACCACAGGTACCAAAGAAAACAATATATATCACACATGGAATCACAGAATGGTGGGGGTTGGAAGGGACCTCTCGAGATCATCTGGTCCAACCCCTCTGCTAGAGCAGATTCACCTAGACCTGCTTTGATTGCACAGAAACACAGTGTCCAGACAGGTTTTGAAAGTCTCCAGGGAAGGAGACTCCGCAATATATGTGTGAGTACTCATTTAGTGGCCCAGGACAGGGAGAGGTGCACAGGCTCTCTGTGGTCAGGGGGATAAAGCCCATTTTGTTGTGCTTGCGCTTGCCTCTGCCGCTGCAGCTGGCCTTTGTGCTATAGCCAGGAGCGGTGGTTTTGGGGGTTAATATCTGTTGCTTTGAGATCCTGAAATGTTAGCCCCTGGCAGTTAATATAATTACGTCATTAATGACACACCCCTGATGTTACTGTGTGTCACAGGCAGACAATTGCAGTGTTGTGATTTCTTAGTTATGTAAAAGGCGATTAAGGCAATTAAGTGGGTGATTAAAGCTGCTCAGTCAGAGGTGCTGACTGATGCTATTACCAAGAAGCAGCCGCGGTGTATAGTGACAGCGATGTAAAGTGCCCCCATCAGCAGGGATTGCTGGCAGCCCAGTGTCCTCCGAGGTGTTTCTCCAGTTAGCTGGGCTCCACCTATCCCCCTACCTCTCCTGGCCATGGTGATTTACTGACAGGTGTTAATGAGAAATGAACGCATACAGCATCAACTACATGGTTAAATAAAAAGCTTCAATGTTCCCTTTGAAATGAGCATTATTGGCTTTATTTAATTAAATATGGATTTACACTATAAATATTGGAGCTCGTGGAGCCCATATTTCAATTAATGGATCATTTATATGTCATGCTCGCTTTGTAATTACCGGAATGTGAAAATACAATGAATTGAAGTGATTTCCCCTCCTCTTCAGATACATCTGAGACAGAATCAGATAGAAACTCTTCTCCTACCCAGGAGTGTGTGGGCAGGTGCCTGCACCCAGGATAACCACACACTTACCAGACAGAAGTGGGGATTTTTGGCAGGTCGTCACAGCAAAAGTGTGTGGGGATTGGGAGGCATCTGTCTTAATACCGTTGGTGGTTCTGTAGGACTGAAGTCTGTGCAGATGAAGTGTTTTAATCCCAGGGTGAGGCTGGCTGTTAAGTTGACAAATACAATGTACCATTTGGTACAAATGATGTAGATCTGTTGGTTTGTTTCTGGTTAGGAGACCAAACGAGCCTGCTTAAAAGCTGTGTTCTGCAGTGCGGTCGCAAACCGTTTGATGGTGAGTTGCTGGGGTAGGGACTGGGTTTGGTTTTTAGCGCTCAGAAAGCAGAAATCATGGAAATGTCATTGTCTCTTGTCTTCCGAATGCTGCCCACACACATTTTTATAGTCCTCTCCTTCCATTTGCGAGGATGTGGTATCCATTTTCCAGGGTATTTTATGTTAAAAAGAAATATAAATAAATATGTCAGGCTTTGCATCAAACAAACCCAGTGGTAATTCAGACTGGCAAGAATCTGATGTCAGGAAATGGGGCTTTATTATTTTCTGCTCAGCAGATGAACCAGCCCTGGCCGCGACCACCTCCTCCTCCTCCTCCCTGGCCCCCAGCCACGTGTCCCTGTCTCGCCATGGCCGATGGCAGCGCGGGTGTTGGGTTCTGCCTGGCCACCATTTCCCGACCAGCCAAAGGTGGCTGGAAGGGCCCAGCAGCACGCTGCCATGGCATACGTAATTCCATCTGAAAATATCCAAGGGTGGAAATCATTGTTCTCCGAACTAGCTGAGCTGGAGCCAGAGCAGAAATACTAAAGTCAGTTGTGCCTTTGAGCTGCCTATAACAGCGCCCTTTGGAGACCCATTTCATACAAAATTTGAAGCCTGTGTTTATTGCCCATTAAAGCAACCTTTATTTTATGGCAAATGTTGCAGTAATTGCCTTTTACGAAGAGCACTTTGTAACACACATGCACTGTTGAAAGAAAACCACTCTGGTATTGTCTATCGGGACTTAATGGCGCAATTAATTTTACTCCATCTGTTCCTGAGACTTTAAAGGAAAATGGATTTTTTTTTTGAGCGCACTTTAATGAAGAAGATAAAGCGGCCCGGCTGGTGTCCCACAGGCTCAGCGCAGTAAGTTCAGATTATTGCTCAGTCTGTCAGAATGGGCTGCTTCCCTCGGCAGCCGCCGCAGCGCGCAGCCCGCGCTGGCCCCTCGCCGCGCCATTCCTGATGACAAACTGCCAGCCGGCTCCCACAAAAGCGCGATTAAAATGTCAGCACAGGATGACGAAGGGGCCAAGAGGGTCCTCGGAGACAAACTGTGTTCGGTATGAGTTAATACTTCACTGCGGTGTGGGGCTGGGGCTGCTGCTGTTCCAGGGAAGCGCCAGGCAGAGCCTTACAATGGGCTGCTGTGGAAACACGGATACACCTCACGCCGGAGCCTCAGCTGGAGCGCGCTGGCACCGCACCGCTGGCGGCCGCTTGTTTAGACCGGCTGACGCTCTTCCAGCCGAGCCAAGCTGCTCCTTTTTTTGTTGTTTTGGGGTTTTTTTAATGTTCACCACCCCGCATTGCACTGAAAAATAGAGATGCAGGGCTTGTTTCCTTTCCCAGGGCCTGTGCTGCGTGGGGTGATGGCACTGGAGAAGGGTGGAGAATGCTGTCGGGGCAGCGGCAAGAGCCAGCTGTGCTGCTGCAGGCGCTGGGTGAGGGGGTTTTACAGACAGGCACTGCAAAGGGGCTAAGGATGGGGAATTTTGAAGCAGGAACTGTGGAGCAGAGGCCCTAAAGCTCTTTATCTGTGTATGGGTCTGGGGCTGCCATGAGGGCAAAAAATCCTCTTCAGGCAGCTGTAGGGCTGCTGAGGTTAAGGCCAGTACCCCAAAGAGTTTATGTTCTGGTGCCTTTTGAAAGAGCTGTAGTTGACTGAAGCTCATCTTGCTGCCAGCCCTAAGCCTGCCAGTACTTCCCCCAAGCCATCCCACCAGTGCAGCTTGGCATGGCTCTGTGAGCACCAGTGGCTGCATCAGGGTTGTGCAGGTGGGGCTGGGAGCCTGAGGACCTGCTTAGGGCAGCCCTAGGAGAACCAGCTGACTTGTGCCCAAGTTGTGAGCATGCTAAACCTGTGCCAGTCAGGGTGAGAACCTCCATCTGTTCCCCTTGCCATGTTTCTCACACATCCCTTTGTGGGGAAGAAGCGGTTGGGCTGCCTGTTAATTGGTGCAGGGGCGTGCTGGCATGGCCCCAGCCCTCACCCTTGTTTGCTAACTTGTGAGGGGGTAGGACCCACTTTGTCACTGCAGTTTAATTCCCTGAGAGCCCTCCTGAGTAGTTTCTGGGGGTGTGAGAGCGACAAAAGCCTGTAATGAAAAGGAGAGGAGATTTTCAGCGCTGGCATCCTGCTGGGAGCGATCTGCACTCCTCCTGGGCAGCAGGTGGGAGATTCGCCATTGTCCCTAATGGTTATTAGCCAGCGATGAGCAGGACAAATGTGGGGTCACCTCTCCTGCTGGCAGGGCGGCAGTTGCAGGATTTAAAGCCCCTAGGAGAGGAAGAAATGACATGGTTAGTACCTAGAGCTCAGGATGTGACCTGCTTGATTTTAAATGATCTGTTACACTTTGGGGGAGGGAGAGCTGGGGACTGCTAGAGCAAGTTGAATTCAAAATATATTGCATACTTGAATTAAATGCAATCAGAGACATTCACTGATATCATAATGGCTCTTGAATAATCAGCACAAGACATAGCACTGGGCTATTGAGTATTTAAAGCAAGATCCAGCAAGACAGAGATTGCAGTGGGCTGCAATTGGCAAGGGGTGGTTTTTGTTTGTGATGCCATATGCTGATTCTCAATGAAGATTTAAAGCAAAGGATGTAAAACAGGAAGCCTTTACATTTCCAATTAAATTTGCTTGCTTCTTACTGCTCATGTTCAATTAAAAAAGAGACACGTCTTCCTGGGTTTCTGTGCTACTTACGGGTTTGCCTCATCCCACCTCTGAAGTGCTGTCTGCTGCATCTCGCCCCTCCCTGCTCCGCTTGGCCTCCTTGTGCTGGCTGCTCTTGGAGCACTCCACAGCTGGGGGTTGATCTTTCTCTTGTGCCCATTTAACTGGAACAGCTCTCCCTTCGCTCCCCTGAGCCACTTCCTCACCTCAGGTCGCCCCTTAAAAACTACTGATTTGCTTTTCTCTGCTGCCAATGCTAAATGCTGCATTATTACACCTTCCCCCGCTCCATGAAATTTCCTTTTTTTGGCCTTATTACCAACCTGCATGAATTTGTACCTTATTGCTATTAAATTTCAGAGCTTTTTCAGGCTTACCTTTGTCTCCCTGAGTAGTTTGCCCTGTCTGGGAGTTAGTGACCCAGACGTGTGCAGTAGAGTGTGCTGGCTGTGTTAATAGCTGCAGAGCTCCGCTCGCCCGGGGATCTCCAAGCACTTTGCAAACAGCAGTTGAGGCTCAGGGTCTCCCACAAGGGTAAGTGCGTTGGGTTCCAGCTGGATGAGCTGGAGCATTGGCTGTGCAAATGTCCTGGTTGAATGGGGTCGGCAGCAGGAGCTGAGATGCGCAGGGTTCACAGCTGCCTGATGGCACAGCCAGCGAGCAGGCCTCCTCTTGCTGCTGTGCAAAGCATGTTGTGGTTCTTCCTTCCAAGGGTTTGTGTGAAACTGAATTGTGTTGTATCGGATTAGGGCTCCATAAGTTTACTATTTGCAGTGTAGCGTACATCTGCTCCCATAGTCATCTCCCCTTGGATGGGATGCACACTTATTCTGTGAGCTGCTTCAACAGGAAAATAAATGTGCCCATATCAGTGTGTTATTGAGGGAGTAAAGGGATGCAGCTGGTCCCAAGCTCATTCAGCAAACCTGCGCTGTGACTTACAACTCTGTTCTGCACACACTGTGCCATTGGCTCCTTGCAGCACTGCCTATTAATGTAAGGGTTTATAAGTAGGTTCAGTCAGGGCAAGATTCCTGTCTAACACTTGGTGCTTTCCAAACCCTGCGGTAAATCCCCTTCTGAATGGAGCACTGTGCTGGCTTTTCAAGGCTGGGGAGAGGGGAGGATTGAAAGGTTTGCCTTTGCATTCTGCACGGCTCGCCTGACGCAGACATATAAACCACAGGAGGTTTGCGCTTGTGTTTTCCCAGCTCATTTCCCATAGCCTGAGAAGTGATCCCTGAGTGTCAGGTGGCATGAAGGCCACTTTCCATGTAGAGCAAAGCAAAAGAAACCGGTCTGCTCCTCTGTGTGGCTAGCTCTAATTTATCCTTTTAAGTGTTGCTTACACAGAAATGGAAATGGCTGTCCCCAGTTACAAATTTGGACTCGGACAGCAGCTCTCTGACGCCAAGAGTCGTTTCAGGAACTTTCCATGTTAGGGCTGAGGAACCTTTCAGAGCTGCTCGGATGGCAGGATCATTATTTCCCTCAATAGAGTTTTGATCTGCTTCCAAAGTGTGTTTTTCCTCATTCACTGGGGAAAATTAAATGCCAAGACAGTTCTTCTTGGCAGCCCTTGGCTTCAGAGAGACTTCTTCTGCTTGGTAGATGTGCCTGGCCTGGTGGATCTGGCCAAGAGGCAGTAAGAGGCTGTAAGGTGGCTTCCAGTGAGTGGAAAATCCAGTGTTGACAGCCCCAAGTGGGTGGGAAGGCTTGCTTAAAATAATGTGTTTTGCAGTACTAAAAGTTGGGCTCTTCATTTTGCCCGAGGAGGTGGAGCCACAAGGCATGGTCAAGCTTTTCCTTGGAATCACAAGACACAGAATTTCCTTTTTCTGCATTTAAATGAAAACGTAAAGTCCAGCCTGGCCTCAGGAGCACAGAGGGCTTAGAGGCTTTAAGAGAAAGTGCCAATATCACACCATTTGTCAAGACAGCTGCACACCAGGTTACATTTACCTGAGGCATACTCGTACCAGAAATGGAGATTAAGATGCACTGATTTTGCAAAGGTGGTTTGGCTAACTGGAAGACAAAAAGCCTGAGAACTCAGGACTTGGACAACTTGTCTGTTGTTTTCCAGACGTGACCTGTGGTGCACAGGACACTGTGACAAGGCTTGTTTCTCCTCTCCTGTATGCAGTAGTGTCAATCATAACTAAATTCATTAAAGACAGTGGCAACGCACTGTGGGAGACAGGACATGAGTAGGAATGAACCTGAACCATGGGGACTTTGTGAAGGAGTTCAGGTAGAGGTTTGGGTTGAGATTTCAAATGTTGGTTTTCTTTTTTTTAAAATTATTATTCTAAAATATATATATATTTAAAAAAATCAGACTCCCTGACTATGAAGTGCTCAGGTGGCTGCAACACCTGTATGCTCCTGAGGAATCCCTGCAGCCACAGCATCAGAATCGTGGGGAAAAGCAGGCTGTGAAATCAACATCCAGCATTTGGAATCATATAATCATCCAGAACTGCAAGTGGTCTATGAAAAAGGAGACCCAATAGGCTAAAGAAAATACAGAAAATACCAGGAGACATCTTCTTTTCATGGCAATATACTTAAAATACCACCCTGACCCAAGGGAAATGTATAATAGCATTTTAAGACAGTTCTTTGAGAGCAAACATTGAATTTGCCCTTGTGTATTAGATCAGCAAGGAAACAAATGCTGTTTCTGTGAAATGGGGGTGGCAGAGGATGGTGTGGAGCTGTCAGAAGCCCTGTGGGGTGTGTGAAGGGGATATGAATTCTCCCCAGCTCCTTCCAGCAACCAGATGGTGCCCCAAAGCCTAAAATTTGTTTGCCCTTCCTTTGATTTCCTAAACTCCTTCGCTGGTGTTACTGATCCTAAAATTACCACTACTGTTTTACTGCTTGGTTTACAGGGGAGCCAGCCCCCACACCCCAGCACCCATCTGCTTTCTCCAGAACACAAACCCTCATCTAAATTCACATTTTTCCTACCAGCCCAATTGTTACACTGGTTCCAGCAGGATCTCCCTGCTTTAAATGCAATTAAAAGTTTGCAGGACTCTGAATCCAGGGCCAGATTTTCCAGCACCATCTCCTAAGGGTGCTGTTGCAGGAGGTTGGAGCTGCAGGCACACCCTGTCCTGGCTGGTCCCTCTGCAGCCCTGGTCCCTCCCTGGCTGCTCTGACAATGGCAGCTGCAGGCACGGGCTGGGCCCCCCAGCCCCTACAAAGTGGTGGAAGGCGTCAGGAGTGGTCTCTGCTGGCTGGCTTGGCTATGCTTGATGCAAAGTGCTGTTGAACACTCATGCACACGCCCTTTGTGCCTTCCTCTGCATTATTTCTCATGTCTACAGTAGAGTGCAGCTTAAGAGTAATGCTCAGCATTTACCCAGTGATTTTTCATCCGTGAATGTCTGGGCCTTGCAGACTGATCCCCGTTGCCCTTTGAGGACAGCATTGACACCTACTGCCGCCTGGAAAGTCAGTGAGAGGCCAACATGAAAACACTACATCCTCAGGCCTGAGCCTTGTCACAGCCTGAGCATCACTGCGACTTGTGATGCTCTCAGCTGCCTCTTCCCTGCTCCCATGTTCCCTTCTTGTCACTGCACTGTGCTGTATAAATAACCCAGTGGGGAGCAGGCAGACCACCTGCAAGCTGTGGCGTGCTGAGCCCTTCTGCTGAGGGGGTAATAAGGCAGGGCAGACATAGGAACTTTAAAAGGGCTTCCTGGCAGAAAAAGCCAATGGAAGAAAGGCCAAAAACTCTCTCCAATAAATTCCACAATTCATACTGTCTTAAAAACTTCTAGTGATTCAGGCTTTGGTTAAAAATTCTACTTCTTGCTCTACTAAACTCTAGCTAATGATGAAAAAGCCCAAAGCCACAGCCTTCTACCGAGTTTTATGTATTTTATAATAAAATAACTTCCCCATGACTTCCATCATGGGGGGTTTTTAAACCAGTAAGTCTGTCTTTTGTTGCTGGAGTGGAGTTTTCTGGTTTATTGGGCTACAGGTGAAGCAAGTTCAGAAGGCCAGGGGCAGAAGGAGTTAACTCCCTCACACCCCCGTGGAGTGCCTGGACCAGCAACAACTTTGGCTTGTCAAGCTGGGAGAATTTCTGCAAATGAACTTTGCAAAGAATTATGCAGGGCTTGGCATTACAGTATTACACACTCGCCTGTTCTCAATCACTCACTGGAACTTATTTTGTAGTTAACCTCCATAAAGGACTGTACAACTGAGCAAAGGCCTGTCACACACACATTATTTAGAAGCCCTTATTATTATTTTATTGCCAGTCCTTGACAGCTGAGGAAAAGCCAAGCGCTTTAATCTTTCTTTCCCTTTAGTTTACAGTGTAAGAGCTGCATGTAAGATGGATTTGATTAATATGTAACAGAGATGCAATTCTCTGTAAAATGTGCTGTACTTTAGAACCCTGGAAAACAAACTGCATCACAATGGCTTAAATCTCAGTCCATTGTATTATATAGACATCATAAATAATAGAGAGCAGGCAGATATTGCTGCAGGCTTCATCTACATAACACATCTGAGCTCTCTATAATGTGTTCAACTTGTCACTTTTAGTACAGAAGAGAGGCAATAAAGCTAACAGCTGACTAAACCACATCAGCCTTGCTTCCACTTCCAGGGTGGTGAATGCTCATTAAGCAATCTTAGCTGTGACTTTTAAAATCCATAACTCTTACAAATGTAAAAAAGTTGCCACAAAAGATTAAGCGCAAAATCCACGTCAAAGCATTAATTTTCTGCCCGTGGATTCCAGCCGCCACCAACCTCAAATATTTCTCTCTCTTTTTGTTTTATATGTGCTTTTGGTTAAAGCAGATCTTCATAAACAATATTTGTTTCCATCTGGGGCAGAAAATACCTTTGTGATTGCAGTAAGGGAAGGAAAACTGTATTTCATGCAGCTAGAACAGGCTGTGCTGCTGAGACCCGGTAGAATTTTCCCTTGGCATCAATGTTGGCATGTCAGCTGAGATGCCCTGGATTAAATTAATCCCTGGGCAGAGTTCAAGTGCAGCATGACCAAGACTGAGGTGGTCCCTCCCAGGGGTTAGGGTGGAGGGGAGACACAGGGCCAGGAGGAAGCTGAGAAACCAGAGAACTACTGCGTTGGCATGAGCTAAAGGTTGGGCACAAAGCAAAAAGACCAGGCTGGGATCTCGGGAGCTAACAGCTTTATCCGAGGAGATGGTCTGTGACCCAGGGCAAGATCAGGAACGTGAGGTATGAAGGATAAATGAACAGCCAGCTGCCTGCAGAGCTGCAGTAACTGGCTGATGGGATTTTGTGGGGCGCCCATGGAACAGGCTCCAGCATAGTACTCAAGAGGCAGGTCTTGCCCCCAGTGACTCATTTGGTGCTGCAGAGATTTTGTGCCTCTGCCTACCCCTCTGAAACCAGCTGCCAGATTGGTCCTTGTGGTTCCTATGGATGCACACATTTTCCTTTAAATACTCAGGAGGCTCTGCTGGGTGGCTGAGACGCTGGTGGCAGTGTCCCAGCACTCCTGTTCTGAGATCAACCAAGCTCCTGAAGGCAAACTGTCTCCTTGTTCTCCAGCCACCTTCAAACCAGCCTGGCCTCCAGCCAGATGAAAGGGAGAAGCAAGTGGAAGTAGGTATTTGCAACAAGCAGGAGAGGAATGTTTAGGAAAGTCATGGGTGAAGAAAGAAAGAAAACAATTCATGTAAGTTATTGTCAGAAGGGTATGGACTAGAGAGTGTTTAGTGGCCAAGAGGTGTTCTCCCAAAATCCAGCACAGGATAAAGATTTCTTAGACAAGCTGGGGTCTCCCAAGGGTTTTGTCTGAATCCAGCTGTGAGAAAGCCCCAGCTCAGGCTCAGCCCTGCCCTTAACCCTGGCTCAGCAAGGGTTTATCAGGCATTTAATCTCCAGGGAAGCAAAGGCTCAAAGTGAGACATAAGCAATATATGGGCTCTGCACAAAGGAATTTCATCTTGTGACCAAAAGAACAAAAAAATTTGCTTCTAATTAGGAGGGAAAACTTTTCAAAGACAAAAATTGCAACTTGGAAAGCCCCTTGCACTAGGGTGGGTGCCAAGCTGTCCTCTTCAAAGTCTTTACTCTTGTAGTGCTGAGACAAAGGCCAGATTTAGAATGGGAGAGACCTGAGTGGAGAGCCCCTTTCCCCCCTGTTTCCTATTAGATATAAAAAAATAGATTTTCCAATAAAATTAGTGGTGTCACATGCCATCTGGGACAGAGGCCTCTGTGGGATTAAACTGAAGGGGCTGTGAGGGGGTTGTTGAAAGGTTGTTAGGTGGAAATAACACAGGGAGTTGCTGAGAAGACAATCTAGCCTTTTGACAGCCACCTTCCCATCACATTGCTGGGGCCTGCTGTTAATCAGGATACTGTGGGACTGCACAGGCACCAGCAGCCTTTCACAAAGAAGGCAGAGAACTGAACAAGCAGCTTTGTGTCTTATTAACACCCCCTTTTCTGGAGATCATGGAATTTCAATATCTTATCTTTTACATCTTAAAGCAAAACATTAATACCTGAGGCTGATTATTCTTCAATTCTTCATCTGTGCTGTAGTCCCCTCCTCCCCCCTAATGGCACCTGGGACTCTCAGAGGGTGTGATGCTGTCACACAAAAAGTCTTTAAGAATCTTTCACTCCAGGCTGACATCCCCACAGGATGCATTTTAGCAGTTTCAGAAGCTTTTCTTTCTCGTGGGGGTTATTAAATGTCTGTCTTGCGCACGGACCTGTATTTGCAGCATTCATTTCAGATTTAAATCGGTTTTAAGGCTCTTGTTAGGGGGTAAAGAAAATGCAATATTATTTAAAGGCTGTGGTCATGGGAGTGATGTGACAGCTAGGAGCCCTTCAAGAAACAGAGGTGAGGAAAGGGAAAGAACTGTCCCAGCAGTGTCATTCTGCTGCTGAGGAAGATGATAAAAATGTCATCCTGTAGAGCGTTTCTATTTGGGCAGAGTGCTGGAGAGGACCGTGGTTTGTGTTGGTCATATAGCCAAGGAAGGAAAAATCCACATAGTCTGGTAGGTCAAGTCTGGCTCATACCTAAGATAAGAAAATTCCTTTTCTTTTTCTTTTTTCTTTTTTTTTTTTCCTAGATAAAAGCAAATTCTTGTATTGGAACATGACTATAACCTTATTTTTCTTCTTTCTTCCCACTCTGCACATACATATCATACTGCTGAGGGTGTTGAAGGAGGGGTGTGTGTGTTTAATAGCTTGAAAGACACCAGAGTAGAAAAAAATGGAGGAGGAGGAGGAGGTGGTGGACAAAAAAGCTGGAAGATACAAACCCAACGTGCTCTTCAGCAAAAGAAGGTATTCATTCAAATTCTCCAGTTTCTCCAGGATATGTCTGCATTTCAGTGTCTTGCCATATGTTGGAATGACAGCGAAGTTTACCCTTAATATTTTTCAAGGCCCCTCAATGTTAAAATGACAGATAGACTTCACACATGCTCTCAACACGCCACGCTGGTGTGAACGCGGAGGATATAGAGGCTGGGCCAGTCTGTTAGTCCTTTATTTTCCTTGTTGCTCTGCGCTTGTGTGCTTATCTTTGCTATCCCCTGTGTCCCAGTGTGCATTAGAGAAGGCTGATGCTCGGAAATGAAGATGTTCAGGTGCTTTGTGTGTTTGTTTTCTGGGGTTTTTTCCCCCCCACTGTTTGCCACGGGGATTAGATTTGAACTTGTCCCATGGTGGTATGGAGAGCAGTGCCTTCAAAATCACAGACCACTTTGCTTAACTCTCCTTTGGAGGCCATCCAGAAAGAGCATGTTACAGTGGTGGCACCAAGGGAAGGACAAAGCCTGTTAGCTTTCCCATCCGCAGGGTAATTGATGTGTTAGAGTTGGTACAAGATTAGCCTGACTGTAACATTTAAATAGCCTGTCTACAGATCAGTTGCATTTGAAAGAACTTCGAAGGGGAAGCATGCCAAGAGATTTTTGTTGCTGTTGTTGTTGAGGCTGACTAGCAGCTCTGCAGGAAGATCAGAATCAACCTTCCACGGTGCACGCCTGATACCTGGCTTACCCTCCTCTTTATTACTATTGATCTGAAGGAGAAAATGTTTTAGCAGTTCTGGACAGCTAATCAGTATTGTGTGATTCCCATCTGCGTGCGCCAGCGAAGGACATTGCATGGGAGCGTGCCTGTGCTCTGCTCGCGGGGGGATAAAGAGAAGCCTTCAGTCTCCCAGGCTGTCAATCCAGCCGCTTTTGCAAAGTGCTACCTTCCAGCCTGACACACAGCACCGCTTTTCAGGGGCAGTGCGAAACAAGCTTCTGAGCATCCGCTGTACGAGGGTGCTGTCTCTCGGCTTCCCGGAGCCTCGTGGCAGAGCCATTTTTTCCACTGGGCAGTGCAACAAACTGCCTGCAAATAAATAAAGTGACTTGCAAACAGCAGTGATGAGGGGGGGAGGGGGGGGGAAATGGTGCGATAACATTTGCGAGTGAATAATGTCGCTGGGGCGAATGGGATCCGACAGGAATCTTAGCTCAGCAGCAGCGACTGAACTCTTTACAGCACAGCCAGATGGCCTGGTGCAACAACAGCCTTTCAGAATTAATAACTGCTTCTCTGGAGGGAGAGCTTCGTTCAGGAGCCGTTTCACGTTTCGGCAGGAGTGTTTTATTTTTTTTCTCCCAGCGCTTTCCGTGCTCTCTGCTGTGGGTGAGATGTCAGCGCTGCTCTGAGGGGGGTTAAGGGAAAAAATTCTTTGTCTCCCTCTCCACTTTCTTCTCTTCCCCCCACTCTCCCTCTGTGCTGCCTTCCCCCTGCCTTTGGCTTCGAACATTGCAGCTTTTAATCTAGAAATTATGGTAACTTGTATGTGCATTTTGAGAGTATATCATTGCTGCAGTTAATTAACAGTTATTAGCGTTAGCGTACTGTGCTGTATTATATGTCACAAATCATCGAGTCTCCCTGTGCAGTTACAGCAATTAAGAACTCCATCACACCTTCTGTATAGTCATTTGGTTCTCTTCCAGGTCTTTTCAAAACTGGAAATTGCTAATCAAATCATTTCTGCTCTGTGCCTCGGTATCGTTTATTCCATTCCTAATGATGTGCGACTTTTTTTTCTTTGGCCGTTAACAGAGGCATCCGTGCGTCTAACCCATTTCACACCACCGTCATGCTTTGGAGAGGTGATAATGAACTTGCAGGAGGAAGTGGAGGCTTTAGGCTTTGCTGGTTCTCCTCCCCACCCTCCCCACCCCCTACTCCTGCTTCTTCTTCTCCTGTTTTGCTTTTTTTTTTTTTTTTCCCCCAAACCAATGTCTTTCCTGCTGTTGGGTGATTGAATTTTGAAACTGTAAAATGCATTGATAGACTTACAAACCCAACTTGCCAGAGCTGTAGCTATCACAGTTTAGCTTCAATTCAGAGCTCAGTGAGATTCCTGCCTGATCAATTTGTCATCCCTCTAAATGGAAACTAATTACTTCCCAGGGAAAGATTGCAGGCAGCTATCACCCTTTGCATCAGCAGCCTTCTGCAGTGAGGTGGAAGCAAAGTCCAAAGGGTTTTAACTAACAGAGGATAGCATAAACCACTTCCTTTCTTACCCCTTTCCTTAGTCCTGTCAGGGAGAGTTTATTTCATTCATGCTTTTAGTAAAATTGCCTTCACATTTGCTTGGGTCCTATATCAAGGGCATATTTTGTTTTTCAGGTCAGCTGCATGAGAACATCATCATCCTGACAAGGATGTTTGATGTCATCCCAGTACTAAGTCCTTTTTCCAGAGATTGATGATTCTGCACATTCCAAAGTCCAAGGCATCCTCCTGTGTGTTTCTGTGGCTGTTACAGCCTTCCTGGAGTGTTCCAGTAGGGTCCATGTCACAACTGAGTGCACTGCACTGCACCACAGCATCAGTTGGGCTTGAGAAAACTTTGTCGTAGAGTCAGAGACCTGGACATAAACAGTTCTGGGTGTTGTATGTAGGAGAGGAGCCATCTTGACAGCTGTCAGGAGAACTAAATGAAGGAGGTCATTACCTTGCCTGTGACAGGCAGCTTGGGGATCAGCAGTCCCACCTTTGCCCACCAGCTAACCATAACCAAGGATTGCAGATGTTTTCTTTTTAAGGCAGCTTATCCATTGACTTCTCTTTCCCTTGACACATTCTTCTGTAAAACTTGACCCTTATCACAAGGTTTTCTGAGGATTATAGGCTGTTAAAGTACATCAGGAAGGTGTGAGTGCAAAGTAATAGCTGCTACCTGCTGCAGGCAGGAAGAGCTCAGTTCAGAAAGCAAAAGCATCTCTCATAGCTAGCGACTGACTTCAGGATGTAGGTTCCTCTCCACTCATTCCTTCTTGCCTGGGCCACCTCCATTAG
This sequence comes from Dryobates pubescens, assembly GCF_014839835.1. Lineage (NCBI taxonomy): Eukaryota > Metazoa > Chordata > Aves > Piciformes > Picidae > Dryobates > Dryobates pubescens. Next base: position 24,272,777 of record NC_071624.1, on the reverse strand, counting down.
CAGCATTGGCCAATGCAGCCTCAGCCTTTTTGGTCTTCTGCTTTTGGCTCTCCCAGTATTTTCATAACTTTATCAGACAGCACAGCTGAATTTTAGACTGAACTTCCTAATTTAATTATCTCTGTTTTACTTCAGTTGTAGTTACAGAACCATAAATGTTGTACAAATAGTGTTTTGCAGGAGAAGCTCGTTATAGAATAAAATGGAACTGAGTATGGTGAGCATTCCTGATGGTGGGGGACAATTGTTTGGAAGAAAAATGTACAGAAAGCTTTAAATACAAAGTTGGCATTGTTGGCTTAAGAAACCATAGAGCTAGCAGAGGCAGAAAGCAGACACCATGCTCAGAGGAGCATCTCAGCATGCTTGTTCTTATACTCTTCTATAGAAACTCAACTGTGCCTTTTCTCAGAGACCTTCAGTCAATTGCAGTCAGCCTGCTCCTGCACTGTGAGGAACATACCCAAATCTCCTTATGGTCAAAAGTCACAGGACACACCACGTACCTGGGGAGGCCCAGAAGTGGTTCACCAATAGGAGAAAGAGGAGCCTTCACACAGCCCAAGGAGGTCCATGTTGTGAGACAGTGGGGCAATGAGTGGGCTGTTGAGGCTTAGGGAGCAGTGGAATGGGGAGTCCCTGCTAAGCGACTTCTTCCCATGTCTTATTTACCCTTGCAAGCTCTGATGCCTCTGTGTAGCAGCCCTGGGAGCTGCTTGCAACCTGAACATGGCTCAACTAGTGGCCCTGCATCACTCTCAGGGCTGGTCCTCTTGTTGTTGTGCTTTTTTAGACATGCAGATACAACAGAGCCACGGTCCGTGGCAAAGGTCTGAGATGTAAATTGCTACAGATCATTCCAGTCATAAGACATTAATTTGCCACCCTGCAGAAAGGTGTTAGCTCATTCTGTGTGTTGCTGAAATGAGGGTGGAATTTGAGTCAGGCTTGTCTGACAGATTCCTCCTCAGGTTAATTCTTCGATACGTGAGATGTGAGAGGTCTGGGACTTGCATCCAGAAAGTGTTTTGTGTCATATAAACAGCTGGAAGTGTGGGGAAGAAAAAGAGGCTTTGCTAAATGACAAACTTCAAATGGATGGAGGTTAGCAGTGGCAGGGCCCCTCTGCTGCTTGGGGAACTGGTTAGCTGACAATGAGCACAATCATTTGGTGTCGATTTCCTTTCAGAAATGGAATGTTGTGAAGGGCCAGAGGCTTGTCTGTTCTTCACTTCTTTTTCTAATGAACCATCACAGCTGGGAAGGAAACTTGGTAGGGGGAAGTGTTGGACTTTTTTAGTTATTTTTTTGCCCTGGAAAACTCACATATATCTCTAGTGTAAAACTTGGGCTCTGTGCTGATCAGTCAGTTGCCCCAGAAAAGAATGCCAAGCTGATTTGCAGTAGTTTGATTTTGCTGCAACATGCTCTGACTAACAGAAGTAGCTGGTTCCACTGGTTTCAGTAAAAAAGTTGAATGTTTGAATTGTTTATGGGCTTCTGAAAATTTTATGCTCAATCCTGAGTTACTGGTAGCTCTTTGCTTGAATGCTTCACCTGATTCTTGCTGCTCTTCAGGAGAGTTTTCATTTGAAAAGTGGAGGGTGGTCACACCAGCCAAAAGCCCATGGTGGGCAGGAGGTGCTGTCTCTGAAAGACCCTGTCCCACCTGCTCAAACATGCCTTAAGCTGGCAACTCTTCCCTGAAGTTATGCATTTTCGTGGTATCTCTCTTGACATCTTGCCTTGAGGGAAAGTGTCAGTTCAAAGTTTTCACCTCTCCCTCTGTCTATGCCATACCTGGTGCCTGCTCCAGACAAGAGACACCAGGTGTTGTGTTCCAAGAATCTTCTCCAGATTGGTCAAACCACTTTCAGAAATGTATGTCTCCTTCTCAGAAGGACATTGCTAGCCTGGCACAACCCATCCTGAGACAATTTTATGAGGGCCAAACTTGTAATGAATCATAAACCAAATCCTCAGAAACATTAGGAGTAGCATCTGCTTTTCCTTGAGGCATCTGCATGCAGGGGCTATGTAGGTACCTCTTCAAGCAGATGGACAGTCCCTTGCAAATCTGTGATTTAAGACTTATCTGTGAAGGTATTGGGAAAAATCAACAACAGAAACTTCTTAAGGTTTAATTTTGGACTCACATAAGGTGTAAACTGAAAACAAGTTGTTAAGACAGTGCCACCTTTATGGACCCTTGTGTGTCAGTTTGAGTGACTTTGGTCTAGCCCAGGTCAAGGGGGGAGCAGACTTCTGCTGAATCCAAATCAGCTGCTCTTCAGAAAAATAAATGTGTCCTCACAGCTTTTCCTGACACTTCAAAAGCAGCAGTTGAACAGCAAGTTAAGCAATGCCATACAATCAGGCTTGCTAAACAGGCTTAAATGGCAATAAGATTCCCTTTGCTGTCTCCTGAGCTGGACACTCATTAAAGGTCTGGCTTTGCTTTCTGTTTACAAGCCTAAGCCACCTATAGCATTTCAGTTGCTAAAATTGGATGTAGCTTCAAAGAGGATAGTGTTAATGAGCTGAGCAGCTGTATGGTGCATTTCTTATAGCTCAGATATTTCTGCAGGTATTTGGAATGCTTGCTGTGACCTGACTTACTCTGAAATCCCAGATGTAGCACAGCTGGATTGCTGGTGCTGTACCTTTGACTTTGGAGATGTGAGCAGAAAGCTTTATTGCAGCTACACATGGGGTTGAGGGCTTCTCCCCCTATTTCCTGCAACCTTTTATGAAAATCAAGTATTGTATCTTTATTCTTAAAGCTACATGGATTGGGCTCTGTCACCTATGCCTTAACTTCCCCAAAGACTGGAGAGATTTCTGGTTTAGGTTTTCTACACAGCTGAATGCAGAAGGTAATTGCAGAAAGGGGAGATATGACCAAGGTTTGGTGGCCCTTTGATAAGGAACATTGCCTTTATTGGACACTTGTGAGTTTCAGCTGGACAGGGTGGTAGGGCCATCTTGTCCAAACTCTGCTCTTGCGAGGAGAGGTTGGACCAGATGACTCCCAACCTGATACTCTATGATTCCATGGTTATTGGTCATCTATGTGCAGTGTGGTTGTGCAGATAGTCTTCAGGTATCATTATAAGACACCAAAAAATGGATTGATTCATGTCCAAAATGCTTGCAAAGTTAACCTAGAAGATGAGACAACAGAAGGCAGGGAAGGATTAACTGCTTCCTGCATTTACACACAAGGGGACTGCATCTTAGGTGTATTTAGTAACACAGCAAAAATCCTTAGGAGGTTATTCTGTCACTGTATACTGGTGTTTTAACCTCAAAAGATTATTCTTCTTCTCTGAGTGCCATTCAGTGAAGTAATGTCCAGTGTGGATATTGCTCACAGCTCGTGGGAGCATCTGCTCAGATGAAGGAGAGGGAGTCTGCATCCTGTAGATGGCCCCTGCAGTGTTCCAGTTCAGAGCTGCTTTCCTACCACAGTGCTGATCTGTAGGCTGAGGTTTGTAATTCAGAAGCCTTCCTTTTTTGCTTTACCACAAGATGAAGCAAACATCTGGTAATTTGAGAATTGGTCTTTGTGGAAGAGAGAGAGGAGCACACTGTGGTATCACTGTTCGCTGTTTAGATACCGTTAACTTGTCCTTTTTAGGTAGTAGATGAGGTTGCCAACAACAATTAAAAAAACCCAACTTTAGGGGAAAGTGTTGGGTTTCCTGGGCCCTTCTCAGATCAGGAAATGAGATTGAATGTGTTTATTTGAATACAGCAGAGCATGGCAGCTTGGGCCACCTCATTAAAGGCAGGTATTATAAGCAGGCTGGTATTGTGTTTCCAGCTTGATAAAACACATTGTCTGACAGCAAGCTCAGTGCAGCTCCAACTATATATGCTGGCACATATTTTCTGCCTCAGTGGTTCCTCTCAGTAGGATAGCCAGCCTCTGCCTTTCTGTTTGACATTTTTGCTAATAATTACTTGAAAAATCATCCACTTCTATTTAAAAATTGCTACATGAAGTACTAGTCTGTCTTTGCATCATGACAGCGAGAGGCCAATGAAGTAACGGGTGTTCAACCACATGAAGCTAACTTCATAAAGCATTGCCCAGGGTGCACTGCAGGATGACTTGAAATAATTAGCCTCTGGAGGTTGGAAACCTGTGCTGTAAATCCCAGAGCTCAGAGTGAGGATAGTTTTTTATCACTGTCCTTGACAGAAAAATTGTACCATCACGGCTCACTCTGCCTTTGACATAATAAACTTATAGTGGTGCTTTTCAGAATCCTGTACTTACACCTCCATTTGCCTTTCCCCTCGCACAACCTTTTCTCCTGGGTTAGTCACTGTGCTGTAGGAAGTTTCTTTGGGGCCTTAAGCCATCACGTAGACATGCAGGCATCTAGCTTCCAGTGAGGATCAGGCTCTCTCTAACTTAGACAGATCTCCACTGATGCAATCGCTGTGACCCTGTGGAGAGGCAAAATCCCCATGTAACTGATGGGCACAGAGAAGCTCATCCACACTGGCACCCTTTGTGGGTGAAGGAAGCCTGCACTTCTGTATGTACACAGTGGGTTTTGGCCTCTCAGATGTTGTTAGCACCTTGGTGTTTAATGCTGAGATCCAGAGTGGAACGTGTCTGCACAGATACTTAGGTAAATTGTTGTCTGTATCAGGAGTGTCTTGTAAATGATAATGAACAGATGCCTTGTACGTACTACACAATAAGCCACTTGAAGTTGTCACCAGTTGTTTATAGATGTTATTAATATTAATAATTTACCACTCATTTCCATATGAAACCACATTAGGCTTGTCTACACTGCATCCAGTTACCTGCAGAAGCTGGGTGGCAGCGTGCCCGAGCTAACACATCCTGCTGAGAAAATGCTGCCTTTGTTCCTGTCTCAGCGGCACGGAGCGGAGCTGGACGGACGGAGCAGGGCCTTTGCTGCTCGCCTGTGTAGCCACACATAGCACAAGGAGCTGCAGTCATTAGTCAAGTTCCTGCTCCAGGGACTGTCTTGAATGTTATGTAGCATTGAATGTCTGCTCAACAAGGAGCGGTTGTACTGTAGTGAAGGTGCTCTTCAGATACAGTAGAGGAGGTTCAAAGCCCTGGGGAATCTTTGCTGAAGACTTTTAGTGGCACCAGGTCCACCTTGGAGGAAAAATTAATCATAACAATTTGTCTGGCTTTGGAAATTTGGAGTTTAATTTCCTCTAATTTAGGCAAAGTTGAAATCTTGGTGTTCTGCATAGGTGGAAAGAAGGAATTTAAGTCCAAAATTCAGATTTGCTAAAGCTTTTAGCATGACCTGTATCTTCTCCCAAGGAATTTAATGGCAATATGCCTGCTAATGTTTGTAGAAGATACAGCCAATGCCAAACATCTTTTAAAAGCTATGTGAAATGTTCCTCCCACTCCTCTGCTTGCAGTGAGGAGGGATCTCCAGTGAAGAGGTGACCCTGCAGATCCAGGAAGCACAGTGCACAGCTCTGCTTCCACAAATCTTGCCAAGGCATCTGTGTGGCACAGAAAGGTCTTCTGGTGTAACCTTAAGCCTGAAATGGAGGCCCCCAGACCTGTGTCTTTGGGGCTGGGATGTGCTGAAGTCACATCCTCGAACATTGCTGTGTTTTGAGTCCATTTTTGTGTGCTTTCACATACAACAGGCTTTGCTGAGGCTGGGCACAATTATCAGTATTTATTCCCAGAAGCCTGGGGAGCTTTTTGTCAGAAGACAAAGCCACAAAAGTTCCCCAGTATGCAAAATGCAGACCTTTGTATTGCAAGTGAAATATTTAGATAGGAATCATTACTGAGTCCTTTTACAGCAACCTTGCCAGAGAAAGAGAGAGAGAGAGGGTTGGGAAAGAAAACACAAAGGAGGTAATAATATCTGATTAGCCAAGCAGCTGGAGAACTGATGGGGAATTGTGAAGCCTATCAAGGCTTCGTGACTTTCTGTGTGAGTGACATTCTGCAGCAGGAAGCGGCTACCAACTGAGGAGCTGCTCTTGAATATTACCCCCAGGACTTGTCTTTTATTGGTAACCTTGCAGTATCCTCTGCTGGAGTTGTGTGTCTCTGAGAATTTGGTGACTTGTCTACAAGGCTTAATTGACAACTCTGGTCACAGTACCAGCTGGGTCAGCTTCATCCCGAGCGCAGTGCCCGGGCAGTCGGGGGCTGTGTGAGCTGGATGGATATTTTGCAGCTGTCTTCTGTCATTCTGTGTCTTTTCAAGGCTGAGACTGTTGCAATGACCTTAATAATGTCTGCCTCATATGCACTCTGTGAATTAATACAGTAGTGTTTTTTTTGCAAGCAGTGCTGAGATTAGCATTACGCCTGTGCTATCTTGCTGTCTTCTCGTTTACATCACTGCAATGGCATCATTTGGGAGGAATCACTTATCATTTAAAGCACAATAGCAGAGAGAAGACTCAATTATCCCATTTTTTTATAGTATTTTTTTTTGAGCTATAGTCAAAAGTGATAAGAAGCTTTAGACACTTTGATTTTGTCATTGGAGGAAGCTAGAAGGAGACTTGAGCATTCCTTGTTGACTGTAGCTGTTCCTCTGTATTTCTCCTATTTCATTATCTTCCTTCAGGATTCTGATGTTTGCAGGTACCTTGTTTTCTCCACTCCATAAGGTTTCATTTGGATGTGAGGGTTTGTTTTGCCTTCCTTAGACTTTTGCCATACTGACAGCCGGGATACGGAGCAGTGATTTGTTCCTTGCTCTAATTGATGGTGATACTTCCTTTAACTGGAACAGGGACAAGACAGCACTGCTTTGTCAAGACTGGAGGCCACCAAAGATGTTATCCACGTGGATTTGCACATTAACTTTCAGTGCTGTGCTCCTTCTTCAAAAGCAGTCCATCATTTAACTAATAACTCCATATTTTTCTCAGATTTGAGCATAGAGGAATCCAGCTGAATTCTGTAATCAAAGAGCTCTTTGAAGAGATTAGGGAATTCTTCCTGCTGTGTCCCTTAGGACCTGGAAATGTGAACGTGAACTTGATGCACCAACAGTGAGATTACATTCTTACCTTTTCTTAACTTATTTTCATTTCTGAAATGTATGGAACATCCTAGATCTACGGTCACAAATTTTACATTTGCTGGTCGTATCCTGCTCAAGTTGCAGTCTCAAGCTGTGCCAGGGGAAGTTTAGGCTGGAGGTGAGGAGAAAGTTCTTCACAAAGAGAGTTGTTAGCCTTTGGAATGTGCTGCCTAGGGAGGTGGTGGAGTCACCATCCTTGGAGGTGTTCCAGAAGGGATTGAACGTGGCACTTGGTGCCATGGTTTAGTAGTCATGAGGTTTTGGGTGACAGGTTGGACTTGATGATCTTTGAGGTCTTTTCCAACCTTATTGATTCTATGATTCTAGTTGAGAGCACAATATACAATACGTGAGCTGTAAGAACTAGGACCAGAGCTTCCAGAGCTGCAGGAATTTGCTATACCGACTTAATCTGAATCTGCCTCCAACAGAGAGGATGTAGGAAAGAAATGAAAAGTATATGTAAAGTTTTGTCTATTTATTACTTTTCAAAAATACTTTTCATGGGTAAAATCTCTCTTTAATGACGCATTCAAACTGTGGTGCTGAGAGGCACTGCATGGCTAATGCATTGTTTTGTTTTTGTTTATTCTGCAGAAATGATGGAATTCCATTTTTTAGCAGAATTACCAGTGCTCCTTTATTATTCACAGGCCTTAAAATGCATGACAAGCTGAACTGCTAAGTCCCCGGGCATTTTAATACCAGCTTCCTTGCGAATCTAAACTGGTTTTCCAGCCCACTACTTGGTGGGCCACAGGGGTTTTTACTGTAGTGTAATACACATTTAAAGCTTCTTATGAATGGCTACGTCTGCAAATAAGCTCAGAAAGCAGAAGAGGAAATGCATTGTGTTATCTGGAGTTGAGCAGGGAGGAGATTATCGTAGGAGAAACCTGAACAAGAGGTGTGACAGTTTAACAGGCTGAGGTGCTGACTCTCGGTATCTAATAGACACAGGCAATTTCTAAAGGATCATGCAGTTAAGAATCCAGCCTTCACTCATCATTATGAGTAAAGAAACTCCTGGCTCTCTTTGCTTGTTTTTTATGAATAGCGAAGGTGGAAAAGACCAGGTAGTAAAGGACGGTGTAGATTTAATTCACCTGTAACATGAGGGTTTATTTTGTTTGCTCTTTCACTTCTCTTGAGAATGCTTTTAGGAAATAAAAGTAGTGCATTAGCCTGGTTTCAGCTGGGCAATGAATGTTTTTAGTATATGTTATGTGCAGCTCTGAGACAGGGACTGTCTTTTAATTTTAGACAACCGGGATCCAAGTTCATAACTAAGGCTCTTAGGCAAGGCAATAACATAAAAAAGCAATATGGGAATTTCTCAATTATAATCTTTTTTAAAGGAAATTTATAGACTTACAGTCTATATGCATGGCTGGCATAAGGGGAACTTGGTTTTCCATTAGGCTGTCTAACTGATTTCCTTGCCATTCCATTTGGATGCATTTTTGTGTGACCTGCCCTAAGTGGTCCTGCTTTCTCAGGGGAGGTTGGACTCGATGATCTGCAGAGGTCCCTTCCAACCCCTACCATTCTATAATAGCACCATGTAGCTCTCCTGAGCTCTTAGAATCATAGAATTGTTTCAGCTGGAAAAGACCTCTAAGGTCATCAAGTCCAACCATCAACCTAAGACCATAATGGCCATTAAACCATGTCCCCAGGTGCCATGTCCACATATTTTTTGAACATCTCCAGGGACAGACATTCCACCACCTCCTTGGGCAACCTGTTCCAATGCCTGACTGCTCTTTGATTTGCTTGGAAAACAAAGGAGATCAAAATCTGTCATTATATGATCTAAGTTCCCCTACTATGCTCACCAAACCAAGTTGACAGATGAGAAGTGACTCGGAGCCTGTGTTGCAGGCACACAGACCTGCGTGGCTTTGCCTGCCGTACGCGCCCTTGGAGCACTGGCCCTGTTTCTTACACACAATATTTGTGCTTCATTCAAACTAGGGCAGCAAAAAAATGATTCAGTGAAATTCACAGCTTTTGAAAGATATTACCATGCTGGAGTGTGTGCTTGAAACTTTCTAAAAATATTTCTGTGTGCATATATTTAAATAAGGATGGGCTTGCAGCATGGTGCACCTGCGCTGGTGCATGTCGTTACAGAGCAGGCCTCCCAGCTCTCCGCTGTGCTCTCCATAGCTCCTTGAGTGCTGCACTGGGAAGTGAATGACACAGAGGTGGAACAGGAAGTGAAATGATAGATTCACAGATTGCATTGGGTTGGAAGGGACCCTCAAAGGTTGTCTTGTTCAACCCCCCAGCAGTCAGCAGGGACACCTCCAACTAGATCAGGCTCACATCAAATCTGAGCTTGAATGTCTCCAGAGACAGGGCCTCAACCACATCCCTGGGCAACCTGTTCCAGTATTTCACCACTCTCATTGTGAAGAATTATGTCCGACCTAAATCTCCCCTGCTCCAGTTTCAAACCATTGTCCTTTGTCCTGTCACCACAAGCCCTTCTAAACAGTCCCTTCCCAGCCTTCCTGTAGGTCCTCTTCAGAAGATTAAATGCAGCTATAAAGTCTCCCTGGAGCCTTCTCTTCTCCAGGTTGAACAGTCCCAATTCTTTCATTTTTGTGGCCCCCCTCTGGACCTGCTCCAGCAGGTCTGTGTCTCTCTCTAGCCAGCTTGTCTGGGAATCTGAACATAAACTGGCATGTGAAGTGCCAGGCACTTCCACTGGTACCCTCTTTGCTGGGTTACAGACCCAAGGCTGGTGAGCCAAACCTGGATGCCCCTCTCAGCAGGTGAAAATCAGTCAAATGAGTGGGTATTTTCCTCTGTGTCTGTGCCATGAGAATGGATGTGACACTGAAAAGATCTGGTATGACAGCAGTCATGCTCTCCAGTGTTAAAACCTGCTGAAGACCAAATTACCTTCGTTACTCTTTAGTGTGGCCAGTTCAACCTTAGGCAGCATGGCACAAATACTTTATATGCCTTTCAATTCATGTACTTTTTTTCTGTCTCTGTAAGGCTCACCATTGTCTAGTGTTCTGTAGAGACATTTAAACTCAGAGACTGGGATGTTCAAGGCAGTTGGATGTGAGGAGAGCTGGGCTTGCCAGCCACCTAATATGTTGGGGCAATATGATAGGGACATTGTATTCTCTGTGATCTGGCTTGGGGATGGAATCTGGCCTCGTGGACAAATCCCACAGTGGGAACGTTTCTTTTAACTGCAGAGCAGACTTTGGCAGGCATGAGTTTGTGGCAAGCTGCAAGACCTCATTAACACTGCTGACAAGCTCAGGAACAGGCAGCATTGGGCTGCTATAACCTTGCCACAAAAGCAGGGTTGACCTCATGGTGTCCTGGACATCTGGGATGGGGATCCTGACACCACCAAAGCATTTGTAACTGTCTGACACCAGCAGTGTGGAAGACATAGGGTGAATTATTACTAATTAGTAAGGTTTAATTTCATTTGGTCTTCAGTAGGACAGCAGAAGGGGTTCAACTCTGTCTTCATTTAAGACACATTTTAAGAGGCTGATGGTGCATTGCCTTATCTGTTTGATACCTGAGTTGCTGTTGTTCTTTGAGTGACTTTGACCTCTCAGATCCTGAGAGGTGCTGAGCTTTCTCCATTTCCCATGAATTCAAGAGCACAGTGTGGTGCTCAGATGCTGCCACGAGCCAGGTTGCTCATGCTCTCCAGGGAGGCTCAGGCAGCAATTTAGAGCTGCTGTATCTGCAGCCTGGTCAAAAGCAAGACGTATTTGAAAGCCCAGGAGTAAAGCCTTTGCTGCGGTACTTTTGCCCTAGGCAGGTGCACAAAGAATCAGAAGTTTCTTGCTGAGTGTTTATTCCTCCAAGCTCAATTTTGCAGGTGTGGGTAAACTGAAGCCCTTCTTTCATCTGCTTGTCCAAACAGGACCCATTAAAGAGCTGTCTGGTGTTCTACACAATTCCAGGTTAACCCCAAATCTACTGCAGACATGCTGCATCCTCTCAGAAGAGTTTAATCTGGTATTTTGATGCTGCTTTGCACCCAAGTGTGACATATTTGTCATGTATAAATTATATATAGAAGCTGATAGTTCTATACACCCAGATGCATGCAGACACAGACCTGAAGGCACAGACCAAAACCAACTGCATCTCCTCTGTAGCCTGCTGGAAGTTGTTGAACTTTTATAGAAAATCAGTCACAGCTTTGCAATTTCATGCTTTATCTTCTTTGTTACATGTATGAGGGAAATTATAAACCTTGTAATTTCTCTCTTACTATATAAAAAGCTTTAGATAACATCAAGATATGGGAGTAATACAAAATGAGATGCCTCGATACATTAATGAACAAGATTTAATACAGACGCTGTGCACCTCAATGGCATGAGAGAGAAAAGAAAACAATTCAGCCTTGAATGGTAAGATTAAAAAACCTCTGTGGGGGTGACAGAAAGGAAAAAAGCAAACTTATGAGGAAGAAGGCTTGGAAAAGTAAGACAGAGCAAAGCATGCTGTAAATTCATCAAACGTCACTTCAGTCTTGTTTTACAACATATGAAAAGTGGTAGGGGGGTTGTGGCAGTGGGATTTCTCCATTCAGGCCCCTGCAGAACTGTGTGCCAGGGCTGAGATATGTCCCTATCCCCACTTTCACTATCACTGAGCTCTGGAGTTTGGTAGGGTTCGGTAAAGGTGAGGTGAAGGCATCAGGAAGCTCGGCTGACACAGTGCTGAGCATCTCATAGAATCAATAAGGTTGGAAAAGACCTCAAAGATCATCAAGTCCAACCTGTCACCCAAGACCTCATGACTACTAGACCATGGCACCAAGTGCCATGTCCAATCCCTTCTTGAATACCTCCAGGGACAGTGACTCCACCACCTCCCTGGGCAGCCCATTCCAATGGCTAACAACTCTCTCTGGGAAGAACTTTCTCCTCACCTTGAGTCTAAGCTTCCCCGGGCACAGCTTGAGACTGTGTCCTCTTGTTCTGGTGCTGGTTGCCTGGGAGAAGAGACCAACCCCCACCTGGCTACAACCTCCCTTCAGGTAGCTGTTGAGAGCAAGAAGGTCTCCCCTGAGCCTCCTCTTCTCCAGGCTAAGCAACCCCAGCTCCCTCAGCCTCTCCTCATAGGGCTTGTGCTCGAGGCCTCTCACCAGCCTCTTTGCCTCACCCATCTCAGCTCACCCTTGGTCTGGGTTAATTTGATTTTCCATTCCACAAGCAGCTGTCCATCTGGTTCATGCAGAATACATTGTGGAGTTTATGTGGCAAGGCTTCTTCTGTGCTGACAATCAACACACGTGCTCCTAGCACGAGGCCCAGGCAGTCATTTCTGATGCAGGGTTTTTTTTAAAAAAGCAATATTTAAAAGTTATGTCTCTGCCTGTGGCCATTGGAGTTGTCAGCTCAGGCTCCACCTTCAATTGACAAAGTTTTGCCTTCACAGCCACGTTTTTAAAAGCTGTATTTAGTTCAAAAGCCACATACCCCGTTTGCGTTGCTGGCTCTCTCTGAGCACCGTACCCTGTGCCTGGCTGATGGCCGACAAGCAAACAGCAGCTTCCTCCCGTAAAACCACCTCACTGAGTGCCCAGTGCAAACTGCACGCTAGCACATGTGGGCTGCCAGAACGAGGAGGCAGGAAAAATGCTTTCAAATACCTGGAATAGCTCCTAAAATTCTTAGGGATGGTGGAGGTGCGGGGGAAGAGAGAAAGGAAAGAGATTTTAATTGATTGGCTTTTGCCTCTGGGTCTAAGCTGGGAGTGAGGCTGAGGAGACATTATCTGGATGTACAAAAATCCTCAGGTTCCCAGCTTTACTCATCTACAGAATTGTATTGGTGTGCTGAAGACCGTACAGGCAGCAAAGCTTATTCTGTGAAGGTTTGACTGCCAAAAATAAACCTCATTGGGATTCCTGAGATGGCTGCTGTCAAGGAAAGTCAAATTTGGAGCTTTAAGCATGTGAACAGTGTCATTTTAAAAAGTCTGTTCACCAAGGAGATAAATAGGGATTAGCCTCCCAGGCTGCCTTAGCTCCCCTACATCCTTGCACGTGGCAGGGAGGGAAGGTAAGAGGCACCTGTGGCAGGAGATTGTATCAGGGTTTGCCCAGTTGGCCAAATCCTGGCCAGCGCTGCTGCAGGAGCAAGCAGGGGCACTGTCCCCTGGCAAAGAAACCCAGACAGTGTGCAGGGCTGGTTGTGCTTGTCTTGTTCACTATGGAGTTGTACCTTCTCCAGTGTGGCCTCCTGAGCCATTTTTCTGAGTTTGTGCCCAGGTTCACTGAAAGGCAGACTAGGAAAGAACAGTTGTGTTGGGCTGGGTTAAAGCATGCTCAGCCCCAGGGGTTTGTGCCATGGTCATGTTGCTAACTGCAGCAGGCTAAGAGCTGGGAACTACCTCATTCCCATTATCATACACCAGCTGAAAAGGCAAAATCAAACCAACCAACCAAGAAAATGATGATTTCTCTTTTCCAGAACAGCATTATTCATTGTGTTTCTTCAAAGTACTGTCAGTTGAAAAGCTCTAGCTCTTCATAGCATACTGAACATGCAGATAGCTCTTTATGGTACCTCCTTTCACTTGTATTTGCTCAGTTTTGTTTATGGGTGGGAACCATGAATTTTTGGACTGTTGGAGCCTGGAAGAGCTCTGTCTGAAAATGCTTCAGCAGAGATACTAAATCAACAGCAGCCTTTTGCCGCTGCTAACAATTGCCAGGTACATCCTGAAAGCAGTTCCTTCCTCTTGTATGGTTCCAACAACATCATTAAAAAAAAATTCTTGTCCTTTGTACTTCCTCCTCCCTCCATACATGCACATATCTTGTAGTAAATTCATTTTTCAGTCCTGACTTTGTGCAAACACAATGTTGTGCTGCAAGCATTAAAAGGCAATTTAGTACTCAAAGGATTAAAAGCTCATGTTAAATTGAAGACTACACTTGGCATAAACATTAAAAATTGACAGAACACCCTACACATTAACTGCACCAGGGCTCCATAATTAGCATTTAAAAGTAAAACATCATTTCCTTACTGTTTCCTACTTACTCATTTATAATGCATTTATTATAATATGGATGTGAATATGAGGCTTTCCACTATTGTGAGCTAGTAAATAAAAAACCCTACTCCTGTTAGATATATGGGCCTATATACAAGGAACTGGGGATGAATAGTTTGTTAATCCAAATCTCAAATGCATGATGAATCAGCAGTGACTAACTAACCTCATTCTAGGCCTAATTCTCTTCTGTAAGCATCCACGGAGAGAGCTCGGGGCTCAGCAGTGTGGGGTTTCATTGTTTAGCGTGAGCAAAGGGAACATGGGATAAACTCTACTTGTCCGGATTCTGATATATTGTGTTGGGTCTAGTGTTGTGCAATGTGGGAAAACAGATATATGGTTCATCCTGTAATGTGGAAAATTTGTTGCAGATTGAAATTTGAATGTAAAAGAAAAGGAATGAGAAAACCAATCTCATTAGGGAAGCGGAAAAGAGAAACTACCAAATGTATAAAGGGGTAGTTCTTTATTGACTTGTTTTAGTCCTGGGTGAGATAGTGTTTTGTTCATGCATACTAATGCAGACCTTTTTTGTCATTAAAAATGGAAGGTGAGATGGCCAAGTGCTGACTCTGCTGGGTTCCAGTGTGCTTCTGTGCTTGATTTAAATCATGTCCCATGTCTGCACTGGCACAGCATTGCTAAATTACAGCTGGATTGAGACTCTCTTCCTATTCCTCATCCCCTAAATCCACTTTCCTGTACTTCTAACACATCTACCAGGCTTCCACCAAACCTATTCTTTCATAGCTCTTAGAGGCACTGGGAGAATTTTAATTAAGCTGCTTGGGTCATCCTGGGTGTCATTTGATCAAGATAACAATTCAACAAAACAAGTCTTGATGTCCAGACCTGGGTCAGTGAGCAAAGGTTCTTCTTCTCCAGCACCAAAGGAGATATTCACTCCACTGCTCAGGGCAACCACCTTCCATTGTGTCTGGCTTTCCAGTGGTACCATATATCAGATCAAACCCTGGCCTGTTTGCATGGGGCAGGTTTGAAGATGTCCTGTGTTCAGGGTGATGAGGAGGGAGCTGCCCACACCACTTCCATGAAAACCTGCCACTGTTTATTCCTATCTAGAAATGTGCCAATGTGCACATAATCTCGAGTGAGCTTCGCTGTTACCTCTGCACAGCTTGCTGGCATGATAAACTTCTTTTTGTTCCTGCTCTGAAGCCTCACATCATATCCTGCATCCTCCAGGGTCACTGCTGTGTGGAAGACAAGACCACATTTTGTTCAGCCCCTGTGAAATGCAATTAGAAGCCCCTCCACAGCTCGCAGGAGCTTAAGTTAAAAGGAGAGAGGGGGAAAAAAGGGACCTCCCTGCTATCCAGCAGTGTATTGACTTTGAAGTCCTGGGCCATCTTTTGTCCCCCCTGAGAGGGCCTTTAATCAGGACCTTTGCCTTGTCACTCGGGAGGGGGAAAAGCCTGACACAGTTGGTGGGGTTGTCCCTGTGTGTGCCAGGAAGAAAAGTCTTTGTCAGAAATTTCCACTGACCCAAGCACTTTGTTTCTTTGTCTCTGCCAGACGACTGTTTGAACTAAAAAGAAGACAAAACCTCTCGTATGTGCTAACAGTATTTTAATAGGGAGCCTGGGTGACTTCTGGAGAGCTTTCCTGCCAGGTCCAAGGCAGAGATGAGGCTTTTGGTCTGAAGGCCTCTGAAAATAAACCCAGCTCAGGCAGCTTTTTATAGCCTTTTCCTCTGCATACGTCCTGAGTGATACAAAGAGGCTCATGCTGTAACATTGCAACACACTGCTAAGTAGAAAGGCTTAATTATCATATTGTGTGTAGTATTCTATAGACCGAGAAGCTCAGCTTGGTGATGATTGACATCTTACTTTTTGTTGTTTGCACAGCAGCAATTTATAAATCATCTAAATCTCCTCAAATAAATAGCCCTAACCCCCAGCATCATCCATGTTACGTAAATGTTCCGAGATGTGGAAGCAGCAACACAGAGACACCAGAATCTGGCCTTAGCAGGGGGAAGGGTATCACAGCCCCAGCCCTGCCAGTGGTGCACTGCAGAGCCCCAGAGCAGCCACTCGCCTCCTGGTTGCTGGAATGGAGATGACACTTGGGCTAAGCAGGAATGATTTATGCTCTGTTTTCTGTAGCATTTTACAGATGAACAAAATGTTCCCCTGAAATGCTGAGAATTATATTACCATTCAGGTGGTTGGTGTTTTTACTCATGAAAAACCTGCTCAAGCTACTTTTTAAAGAAATTTTTTATGTTATCTGTTACAGTCTCACTTTGCTATTGAAATATGTTCAGCTGGACTCGTAACTATGACTTTTATTCCTCAGGTAGAGGCATAAAATAGTGCTCAGTGCTTTTTAAACGATGTAAAATATTTCTAAAGTAACTCTTCCGTCCCAGTTAAACAAACATTATCTCCTCACCCATTTTTCCATTCACATTTTGATGTGCTGCAGCTTTTTGCCTACATTAAATCAGTTCCTCTTTAGAAAAAGGAAATTACTAGAAAAGAGGGGGGAAAAAATAGGACAAACAGATTAATAACAAACTGTGATAAGATCTGGCAGCCTTTCTTAGTGGTGTGTGTGGAGTAGAACATGCAGCTGTATTATCAAACAGGTTAAAGTTTTATCATGACTCTGATGTATAATATTAGATTCTCAAAGCACACTTCCATCAGTAATACCTGGAATAATCCAGACTGGATATAGATCAACTGATTAACTGAATCTCAGGAACAATAGCTCAGCTTTGGTATCAATTTCACTCTTTCAGCTTCCTCTCTGTGACCTTCCTATCGTGAATTTTTATTTGTATTGTTTTGTATTTGTCCCTTTTTTCCTTGTAAATATGAACATTTGTTTTGAAGCAAACAACAAGCCTTCTCCTTCACCTGTTCCATCCCATTTCCGAAACATTACAACAGAAAATAAACCTCCTGCTCCTGCCAACAGTCACAATACACACAGCATGACACACAACATGAGTGACACAATTAATGATAGAGGGACTTGGTGGAATGCGTCTGGAAACCCCTCAGTCCTGGCTCTCATGAGGTTAGCTGTATATCTCTAGCTCTTTTTTCCCCACTCTCTCAGTAACTGTGGTTCAACCTGTCAAGGTCTCTGTCCCTAATCCAGTGAAATTTATAAAATGGTGCTTAAGTCTGAATGCCAGAACAGCCCATTAGTGTCAGAAGAAGTTCTTTGTGCCTAAAGTTAAGCAGATATTTAAGTGCTTTGGTAGCTTAGGGTCAGAGTGTTCAGTACCTTGTTGGACTATGTCTTATCTACCTTCTCATTAAAGAAACATCAGAACACTTGGCATGTCTTTATCAAGCAGCAAGGTGCAGCCAATTGACTTTATGTGACAGCTAAAAGTAAAGGAGATCAAGGGAGCTTGAGAGACAAAGAAGTTAGGTTTTGTTAGAATCTTAAATGAAAGAAAAGTGGTGTTTCAAAAGCTAGTAAGAACTGTTTCTTGCGTTAGAAGGATTTCATTTTCAGAGGACTTCAGATCAGGACTTGTTGGGAGATTTGGATATGTGGATGAAGGCTGGACTAGAGCAGAATCCTTCTGCATAGTTAGTGGTTGACCTTTGTTGTGACTATCCTGACCTTCCACAGTGATTTGAGCATAGAGTTGTTCAATCCCTGGTGAAGACACACAGGAAAATTGGGAGCCTTGAAGAAAGTGTTAGTGAGGCTCTCATATCATTTTGACAAGTGGGTTAGAATCAGCAAGACACCTGGTAGGCTTAATACTGAGTGAAGCTAGACAGCAAATTTACAACAAGAGGTCAGCTATATGACAGGAATCGATCTCCAGTGTTTCCAGAATGATGACCAGGGAGAAATTTTCTCTTTTGACTGCAAAATTAGCTTTATTAGTTCTCGTGATATAAATTACAAGGCCATTTGATTTTATAGTCCTGTTAATGATCATGTGAAAACTGTTTGTTTAAGCACAACATTGGGTCCATGCTTTCTCTTGTGCTCAAGGTCACCTAGTGTGCGAGCTTGTTAGGGCTCTGAATGAGTAAGCTTGTGAGGTTCTGCATGAGGTTCTAGGCTCACTGTAGAATCATATATTAGATGAAACTAAGCAGTGTTCAGTTTTTGGCACTATCTGCACTTGTTTGAATTTTCTCCTTTGAGGAGTGGGAAATAACCATGGTCTTTGTCTCCTGTTCATTGTCCTGTCTGTTTCACTGCAAGGAGTCTCTGCTCCCACGTAGTTGTGCTGTAGCTCTTAGAATAGAACAGAATAAACCAGGTTGGAAGAGACCTTTGAGATCTTCGCGTCCAACCTATCATCCAACCCACTTGCCATGAGACCTCTATCAAATTTTTTTCTGGAGCTCAAATGTTTGAGTGAGTCAGTGCAGTTGAGATGTGCCAACACTGGTCACCCGAGGCTCACCACAGTGATGCAAGCTGCATTTTTGGAGATCCAAGAGGTGGGAAAGAGATAAGTGTTGTCCCTTGGGTGATGGTGGCTCCTGCTGCAGGAACAGAGCTGGAGTCTCCTAAGGACAGCTGTGTTTTGAGCAGATTTTAGGTGGTTTTGTCTTATTTGATACCTGTATCAGTGACATGTAGAGAGGTGATAAGTACCTCCTTCCTCAAGCCAGAGGTCGGCACAGTGAACTGCCCAGTTTCCCCCCACTGTTTTTGCCCACAGGAGGAGACTTTTGCTGTCTGTGCCACCTTTTCTACATCTTAAAGATTAGAAGCAAGTAGAAAAATCCTTCTTTAATAAAAAAGGCAACAGAAATGTAAACCATGCAAGTGTCAGGTTTACATTTCCCCTTATAAGGCTCATCAGCAATAGATGTGCATCTCTGGTAGGCTTTCTTATTAAAGTGTTCTGCACTGCAAAGGAAATATCTCCAGTGTTATTTTCAGGCTCAATGAACTCCAGAATGTATCTGTGAGGTTTCCAGTTATGATGACCTCAGCGTGGAAATGTGAAGAAGGGGTCTGGGCGACAGCAGGCAGCTTTCCTGCCACTGCTAATTTACTGTCTTTCTGAGAAGCAGATCCTAAACACTTGAAGTATTAACATCATTTCAGCTCTTAAGAAAAGCTAAAGAAGTCTTTTCATCTTTCCATTGAGTGGCGGGCTCCTTAAGTAGATCACAAGCTTTACGCTGCGTTGTCTGAGCGAGGAGGCAAACTTTAATTGTTCCCATCTTCTGGCGCAGGTATTGATTAATAAAATGTATTAGCAAAGATCTTGGCCTACTTTTTGTGCCATCAAACAAGTACTTAATGACTGTATTACTATCAAAATGGCATTGCTTTAAAGCATTGCATTTGAGCCCCTTTGTACTTCTCTTTCATTTGATTTGATTTCTTTTTTTTCTCATCCCATTATGAACAATGAAGTTTCTTTTTCACTCTGATGTTATACAGTGGAAGGGAGAGGAGGGGTGAGCAGCTCTTAGCTGAGGGTACCGAACCCAGCCAAGCTGGGAGCTGTGGTGCTTGGGATGTCCCCAGGCAGAAGGATGTGCTGCCAGCTGGGGAGGCTCTCTGCAAGTGCAAACCGGTCAGTGAGCAGATGTTAGGTGGTAAATCTGTATAATTTACTCTAATTTAGCATTTGGTGGGTAGGAATATTAATATGACTCACATGCTAAGAGGGAGAAGGCGTGTTTATGAGGAACATAACTAATAGGTCTGTGTAAAGATAAAGAATGCTGCCTCCCACCTCATTTAATCGTCTTTCCTCCTTTGGGTCCCGTTTGCAGAATCTCACTTAGTTTACACCCCTTTGCAGCTTTGTAGCTACCTACCAGCCTACCTCCTCCTACCCCACATCCTTGTACTCACCAGTGCATATCATACATCATGCATCAAGTGCCCATGTTTTGCACACTCAGTGACTGACAAATCTGGTATTGGAACAGGTTGCCTAGGGAGGTGGTGAAGTCACCATCCCTGGTGCTGTGTGGCCATGGCACTTTAGGACAGGGTTTAATGGCCATGGTGGTGTTAGGTCAATGGTTGGACTCAATGGTCTTAGAGGTCTTTTCCAACACAAACAATTCCATGTTTCTATGATTTACCACTTGCTGTCAGGGCCCACAGCATCCTCAGTTTTTAAATACATCATCTCATATTATAGCTGGGAGTTCTTGGAAATCCTCCCTTGTTGTGGTCTCAAAATGCAACTTGATTTAGTCTTCTTAAGCCTCTCCAGTTTGTGCCTTGCCAGGCCACGATGTCATACTAAACACATTCGTTTTACAGCACTTTGAGTGTTAGCACAAAATGGTTAAAACCTGACAACAATTTGATGCTTTCAATCTTGATGCTTTTATCAAACCTGTCTTTGCCTGTACCTGCTAACACGTTCCAGCCAGGCTGGGTACCAAAGCCAAGTGGAGCTTATGGTGACTGGAACAGCAAAGCATTTCTTGACACTAAAAAAAGTGTTATTGCAGAACAATTCATAATCTGTGAATTTGGAATCAGGGCGCAACATTTCATAGTACTAGTACTGGGAAGTCCCTTGTCTGCAACTAAAATGTGCACCATGGTGGCAATAACACTTGGATTTTATGCAATGCTTTTATATCCCATGCTGAAAATGGAGGCGTAGAGAAGTGAAATGAGAGTCCAAATGCCTTCCACACCAGGGGAAACTGCAAAATATACCCACAGCTGACTGGTAGTCGATGGCTGCTGGGCCACACTCATACCTTAAATGAATGTTAGTCTACCTCTACAGACCATTAGTCCACCTTTACAGACCCGTAGGTCTGCAGATCTGCTGCACAGAGTGGCTTGGGTGCCACAGCGGGGTGGGAGGAGTGAAGAAACACAGTTGCGTTGCTTAAAATAGCCAGAAAAGGACCCTTAGTCCTTTCTTGCCTTGTTCCCTTCACGTTCACAAATGTTCATCTCTGTCTCTCCTTTTTTTTCCATCCTTCCTAGGGGCGATGACTGACAGATTAATATATGTCTAGCTACGTGTCTTAGGAATCAAAAGGAAGGTGCTGTCAGAATCGCTTGTCAGAAAATGAGATTAGGCACACTTGTCATTTGCTGAGGATTGCAGTCTTTCAGAGATAAGGTTGCATTTAATGAGTGTAAAAAGCCTCCTTGTGAAAAAGGGGGTGGTGCAGGAGAGAGAGAATGATTATTTTTCTGGTGTCAGCTGAGTGCTTTATCATATAACTTGATACCGTGGCACCCTGGCAGGCACTGATAATGGCTGCTGGGGCTATTGCACCTCTTCAGTTGCTCTGCAGCTTCAAAAGTGATGACTTGTTACCTGCTTTTAAACTCTTCTTGGATGTCGAAACCCACTATCCTAAGGGAAAGAAGCAAAAGCATGGAGTGTGTTTTAAAGAAAGACCTGTGGAAACACACAGCATAAAGGGAATGTGCTAAATGTATAGCCACTTTCTCCAGCAAACTATAAAGAATACTCAGCGGGTTTCAGTGAAATATGGAACTTGTCTGACAAGTGAAGGATAACTAATGAGAAACAGAGCTGTATCCCACTGAAACCAATTGTGTTTTGTTATGGAAAATATTTATCAAGCCTTTTTTTTTTTTCTTTTCTTTTCTTTTTTTTTTTTTTAATTTCATTTGTTGGTTCTCCTAACAGTGCCATAATAACTCTTCTTATGTGTGTGATTTGGTTTCCTCTCACACACATCTCAGTTATTTAAATATCTGCAGCGGGGCGGGTGGGTGGCTTTGGTTTGTTTGGGGGTTTTTGGGGGGTGGTGGTGGTAGTTATCAATTGGGTATTATCATACTGCACATGAATATTTCAAGTGAATGCTTCATTCGTCAAAGTAATGGTCATTCTTTTGCCAAGTTAATGTCTTTGCATGGTTTAGAAGCTGGCTAAATGTAGAGATTTATTGTTCATAATGGACTATCTAAATATGAGATGACAGTCAAAACTGGAATCTATCTGTTCAGCAGAAGAGAACCCTGCATTAGCTACATGGTTTTGCAGGAGAGTTGCTTTACTTCGGCATACCTCTCTTAAAATTATCCTTGGAAGCAGAGATCTCTGTCGTATATTCTCCTTGTCAAATGAGATGTGATTTTCATTATTTTGTTTGAATGTTAGAAAATGAAAGAAATTACTTGATTGGTTTATGGAGCTGATTCAGCATTTTCAGGGCTAAAAATGACCTGCGAGACAGAATGAGATTACAGCATGCAATAATGGATGCTTTATTCAGTGATAAGAAAGTCTCTTCTGTGACTGAGAAGAGGAGAATGAAAAATATTTCTCTCTTATTAGTTGATTCAGTACCCAGATATTGACAGACAAATTAATTTGAAATACTTCTTCAGTTGCAGAACTTGCTGGCAGGCAGAAATTAGGGGAAGATAATGGCCACGGCTTAAAAGTGGTGCATTTATGAAGTGTACTCACAGGAGTGCTGGTGGATGGGGGAGAATTTATATTCCATCTTCTTACTCAGGGATAAGATATTACAAGTGTTCCAGGTTAGACTGTAATGTAGGTAGCATCTCAGCAGCCCAGCAAGGTGTCTAGGAGCTAAATCCGGGCAACCCATGTTCCATCACATATTTAGTAACTCACAATTACAATCACAGGAAGGTAATACAGAAGAGGAGATAGAATTCCTGTATTTTCTCATTGAAACATAGCCAGGAGTTACTCTGGGGATTCTTGCTCTTCATGGTTGTCAGAGGGAAGGAAAGATGATGGTGGTGTTCACCTCAAAGATCTCACACTGTGTGGAGAACCTTGGGGCAGAAATGGCTTCACAGTTGTAGAACAGTGAAGATTTCTCTTCAGAAAATTATCAAACCTCCTCCAGGTGTGTAAAACCAGGTGAAATTCTGTCCTCAGAAACAGTGGAGACCACTTTGTGTTTTATAGGATCTAGACCATAAGGACAGGGAAAAGAGAGCAGCCCTATTGTTCCCTGAGCCCCACTTTTTATCTTTGTTTCCATTTGAAACCAAAATCATAAAACTGCCTGCAGAGCAGTTGCCTTGCTGTTCCTCTAAATGAGAATTCCAGCTTTTATGCTAATTCAGTTTCAGGTTTCTTTGAACCTGCAGTTTATGGGCCTCTGCTTAAAACTGCAATCTGTTCTGCATAAAAGAAGGGATTACAAAGTGGTTTAGTTTTGCAAGTGCTGCAGAAAAATAAAAATAATAAAAAAGTTGCACTGTCATTAATAGGCTCTCTCAGAAGTTTTCTGCTTTGCCAAAGGAAAAGCTTTCCTTACATGGAGAGCTCGTTGGCGATGTTATACAGTCCCATAGTTCTGCTGCCTTCCAAAAGGTGCATTCGCTTTTTTTGTACCACCTTTTCCCTTGCCTTAGCTCAGCAGAATGCACAGGGGTGCTCTGGCTCTGCTAGAAGGGCCATGGAGAAAGCATCACTTTCATCTGCTGCCAGGAGCCCCCAGGGCTGATGCCTCACTGAACAGCAGCACGGAGTCCAGCCTCCTGGCAAAACCCACCACAATTTATTTTTCCTGACATCTGTTGCTACCTTTTTACGGCATAAACCAGCAGTGGTTTTGTTGTCGTTAGGTCACTCTCAAGAACAGGTCCTTTCCTTGAGCCTCTTTAAGGAATTAAAGTACTTTCTGGTTGGGACATTGTGCCGTGGCTTGCTGTTCAAAGCCATAAAACTCCGCTGATAGCTCCATAAATTCTTTTCCTGGGGAAAAGAACCTGCATCTCCTATCCAGTAATGGATAAAATTATGAATGTTCTCAAAGCATTATGGAGGACTTTATAAGGCGTCGTAATCACACTCCGACCTCAGACACCAGCGTGTCTTCTGGAAAGGTTAGCAACTTCAGAGGAACGTAAATGTTTCCAGTCTTTCACAGAATACCAAAGAACTGGAATACCCCATTTTCATGTTGCCAGGAAAAAGCTGCAGAACCTTCCAGGTGAGGTGAGGTTTGCCCTAAATAATTTAATCCAATATAATCTGCCATAATTTCAATATTCATTTGCTCCTCGTGCCAGAGATGGGTAATTCTTCTTTGGAATTACTCTACGACTTGGAAGCAAATGTCTGTTTCTTTGCCTGCTGTCTAGGCAGCTTTAGGTCATTTTTATAACATAGTTGGATCTGCAAACCTCTTTTGGAGACCGAAAGATCTTGAAATCACTTCTGATCCAAGTTCAGTGCACTTCATTTGGCTGTTGTTGTGGCAGAAACAAATGTCGGCGCTGACAGAGACCACAGACAGATGAAAAAAAATATCTGGCAAGGTCCCACATAGATAAGAGACAGAAGGTTTCAAAAACCTATCCAGGCATAACCTAAAACACAAGGAGTATTGCTGTCAAGAGAGGGAGAGGCTTGATCCAAAGGCCATTGAAATCATTAGGAGGTGGTGGAGGTTGTTTTGTCTTTGATTTAATTTGGCTTTGGGTGAATTTCTAAGCTCCGAACTTCTCATTCAGAATTGTGAAATGCATGTAGCACATGTATAATGTTCTAGCAGGAAAACAGAGGTCCTCTACTTATCTCTAAGGCACGAATAATGAACATAATGAGGCCCACAGTCCTGCCAATAAACCTTAACAGCCCTAGGCAGATGAGTAGGTAAACGCGTTTCTGATTTTGTGTATGCTGAGATTTCAGGTGTGGCATGTGGTTAATGTTTGAAAAAATCCAGTGCAGACAAGCCTGTCATTTAATCCCAGCTAAATTTATCAAATAAGAGTCTTATGAGGAGTCTAGGCTTTAATTAGACCGGTTCTTACCATGTCAAGATGTGGAAACTCTTGACCAAAGCGCTCATAGAATATATGAGCTGCCACACCTTAGTATTGTGCAGCTAATTCCTCATCCAGGTGCAGTCTCCCCATCCTTGCTGTCCCCGACTCCTCCAGCCATTGTGCAGAGAACACTCCGTTGGTTTAATGCCTTTATTAATTTATTTTTGGTGGAGACTGAAAACTGCACTCAAGCCATCCATTTCCTCTGCTGAGCTCCTGAAACAGACAATCGACTGCTATGGCTTTTGGCCTCTGTCCACTGCTCACTCTAGAAACCAGATGTGAAACCCATCTCTGTTAGGTCTCTAGAGGAGGAGATGGAAACCACCTCTCTGATGGCAGAAGGTTATCTTTGTCATAGAGATGCATTAGGAGATGCAAAAACCTGTGAAATTTTAACAGCCAAAGCCCATGCTCGGATACAGTGTAGGAATCTAGGGCTAACCCTGCTAAGGTGGACAGCTTTGGAGAGCTCTTATTTCCATTGCTCTAGCCAGGATCTGGCCACCATTTTTTTATCTTCTGATGAAGGTAGTTTGTCACAGTTTGAGTAGAGTTCCAACTCCATATCAGACACTCAGTGAAAGCCCTGAGGCATTTGCAGCCACCATCTGAGTTTGGAGCTGTTGTGGGTGCATTTGTCTCCTGCTTATCGTTGTCATTTCTGTTGTGCATCTTCCCACGTCGTTGTCCCAGTGGAAACCATGGCAGCCGTTGCAACTGTACCTCAGATAAGAGTTTTGGAAAAGCCACAATGTAATGCTGAGGAGGACTGTTCTTAAAAGGATCATGCACTGATGGAATGAGGAATGAATGATAAATATTTGCATAAAATCCTGTAGTTCTACATTGGTAATTGGTAGGAAGGACTTCTTAGGAGATTTTCCTTAAGTATAGCACTTCTGCCTGTGTAGACTCTCATGCTGTAGTGTTTGCTATGGGCAGGGCTTTCAGAACCACTGCAGGGGCTGGTGCCTGGCTGTGCCTGGGTCACTGCACTGCTGCTGCTTGTGGACATCTGAGAGCCACGTGTCCACCTTGGTGCCCAGCAGCTGGAACAAGGGCAGTCCTTCATCTCACATCACCCACGCCCTGTCTCCAAGGTGAGCTCAGAGCTGGGCTGGGATGTGAGCATGTCTTTCCAAGCTCCCTTAGATTTTGGATGTGTAACCCTTCTCTTGGCTTAGGCAAGGCCAACCACACACCCACAGCCATTGCTCTGCTTTTGATTTCTGGCTGGGGTAGGTAGTTACCATCTTTCCTTTAGGAGAGTTACCTTCTCCACTCTGAGCTCTGCTCCAGGTGTTGAGGTGAGTAGGGCTTCTCAATCCTTTCTCTGAGAATTTAATTCAAATCCAAGTTGAGCTCACTGGTACTTAATTCCCTTAGACCTCTTAGCCCAATATTGGGTTGAAATCTTGAAAACACCCCCTGGCCAAGGCCTCATGAGCCCATATAAGACCTATCTTAGCAGCCATCCATTTCCCAGGAAACATCTCGTGGTATGGGGATACTGTGCCAAGGAGCATAACCGCCTCATCTTTACAGCAGCTTGGTTTATAGGAGACATCACTTGGCTCTGACTGCCATGCCTCAGTGAATAATCATTTCTATAATGAGGTACCTTCTGCGGTGGCTATTGCTAATGGTGTGAGGTGCTGGAGACAGCCCTACAGTGACTAAGGGATCCAATGCCCACTTGGTGCTGGAACAGTGGAGCTTTGCAGGTTGAGCAGCCCTGGCCCCCACCTGCACATCCTCAGAGTGTCCCCGGGCGGTGACAGCAACTTTGTGAACAGATGGAGGTCCTCGTGCAGGCCACCCCCACTGGAGTTAGGGACATATTTTTTTACAGTAAAAAAACCAAATTCCCATTGAAAAAAAAATCGCTAAATGGAATAGGATCTTTTTGATCGTGTTTCCTCCCGCGGAGCTTTAGCGACTGATGAGCCTGTGCCGCCATCTCCGGGGCAGGGGTGACTGTCCGTGGCCGCAAATGGGTCCCCCCCACCGCCCACACCCCAGGAGCGGTGGCTGCGGCATCCCTCTGAGAGGGGCACCGGCAGCTTGGCCGAGCCGCGGTGCGGGGAACGCGCCTGCCGCGGACGTTTCTCCCTCCCTCCGCGGGCCGGGCCGCCCCCGCTGCGGGGACACCGGCGGAGCGGAGCGGGGCGGGGCGGGCGGGGAGAGGGAGGAGCTGGCGGCGGGCGGGTGGGAAGCGGCTCTCGGAGCGTCGCGCAGTGCGGAGCGGAGCGCCCGGGCGGCGGCGAGGGGTCCGGCCGGCAGCCCGCAGCCGGGCCGGGCAGAGCAGCGTGGAGCGGTGCGGAGCGGAGCGGAGCCGCCCCCCCGGGGATTACAGGCTTGTTTGGAGCGGGACCGGAGGAACTGGGGCCGGGCCGCTGCCCTCTCCCTGATGGAATTCACCTGAGCGCGGCCGCGGCGAGCCCCTGGACGGCGGGAGAGACAGTGCCCCGACGGGAGCCCACTTTGTCTCGGGAGAGGACGGGCATGACTTTTTAAAACAAACAAAACAATCACCCCCTTAGAAAAAAAAAATATCCTAGAAAGCAGAAGAAAAACAAAATAATAATCCAAAGCCGCCCAAAGGAAGGGACGCGCTGCCGGCTGCAGCTGGACCCTGCGGAGGGAGGTGCGTGGCAGGAGGGGCTGCACCGCCCCGGGACCCGGAGTTGCCGCCGCGGAGCCACTGCTCTCGGCTCGCCGCTGCCGCCGCACATGGTTTTCTTTGTCCTGCTGCTGCTTTATTAGCTTTCCGCGGCCGCCGCTCTCCCCACGCCCGCCCGCACACACACACACACGCACACCCCTCTCTCTTTCTCTCTCTCCTCCGAGGGAACCATCTTGCGGGGAGAGGGGAGGGGGAGGTTCGGCCGCCCAGGAAGGATGTCTGCCGGGCGGGCTGCGCGCCCGGCCCTCGGAGTTGTCCCCCGAAGGATTAGTTGGGGTTTGGCTGCGGGACTTTGAGAGCTGCGCTGGATCGGAGTTTCCTGTCGCTGCCGCACACGCACGCACCTCCCGCACCGTCATGAGCCCCGCGCTGGCAGCCGCGCTTAACCCCCTATGAGCAGGTAACGCCACTTCGCTTCGCCCCGCGGGGCTGGACTTGGGGAGGTGGGGGGAGGAGATGTGGGGGGCGGCTCGGCTCAGCTTGAGGGAACACGGAGGGCAGCGGCCGCCTCAGTCCGGGCACCCCGGGACGGGACCGGTTGGGGAGGAGGAAGCTGGGCGGCGGTGGCGGCTCCCGGGGGTCTCGCGGCCGCTCCGCGGGGCGCGGGCAGGTGCGCGGCGGCCGGGGCCGGTGCAAGTGCTGCGGCGGGGGCTGTGCCAGGAATGAGTCAAGCCGCGCTGTCTGGACAGGAAATATTTTGCTCATACATCCACTGGAGTGACAGTGCGTGCCTTGATGAGAGGAAAATGCTCTCTAGGTCATTTTTTTCCCTTTTCTCCCTTCTTTTTTCCTTCTCTTAGACGGGGGTTGCTGACTTGTCTCATTTCGTGTTGAAAAGGATTAAGCTGCGCTTCGTAACAAGGAGATTTGTAAGCAGACAAAGTGCAAGAAAGGGAGAGAACTGTTCAGGAATCGTCTCCAGCTCTGTTTTTCGCGCTGCCTGTGCAGGAGCTGGTTGAGGAGGACTTTAGACAAGGGCTGTGCGGGCATAAAGCACCCCGGATAGTCACTGCGCACTGGGTCTGTGAGGTTTCCCAGAATGTAAGATTGGCAACGGATAGTGCCTTTCTGTCAGCTGCTCAAGGGAGACCTGGAAATGGTCAGGATAGAAGGAGTTTTGCTTGTCTGGTATGGAAGAGATAGCCAAGCTTTTCTCCCTTGCTTAAACATGAAGGTTCGACCACGCTGCCTTAAAGCACCCATGGTGGGAATGAAGGCACTTTGTTGTCTGCACGAATTCTTGTCAGCGTAGAGGAGATTTTAGGTCAGCATAGAAAAGGCACAGTGTTTTATTCTGCTGCATTAGTGCTGAGTGGTGGTGGTTGATGGGTTTTTTTCAAATTAATTTGGCCTTTTGTTCCTTTATTGTTGTTGCCGAACTGCGGGAAAGGATAGTTCTGTGGCAGCTGGTACAGTGCCTTATCTGCTGGCAGTGATTGTGTTCGCCACTGTGTCACTTGTACGTTACCCTTATTGCTCTTCTATATTTAAACACAATTTTTAAAGTAACGAGCAGGCAGAGCTCCCATCTCCCTGTTCGAGCCGGCAAGATGGATTTGGGTTGATTGGTTGTGGGTTTTTTCTGGTAACCCAAGCAATGGGGGTTTTCAAGTTGCTCTTCCATTCAGTAGTGTGTGGTCAGTAATGCGAAATGAGATTCACTTTCAGACAAGCTTTGTCTTTGTAAAATTGCTCCTTTTTTGGGTGCACGTTGTGCTGATAATCATCTCCCAGTTTGCTCAAGAGTGACTCTTAGGCAGAGTGTATTGTGCACCATAGGGTTGTCCGAGAAGTGGCACTTCCAGATTTGACAGCAGCGTTTCTGGCTGGTTTATGCGACAGCACTCAACAAGATTTCACCTGAAAAACCTCAGCTTAAAAAGAGTCACACTTGGCATTAGAGCAAGCTTCCTAAAAAACCCCAAACGTTTTCCTTATTCTGCTGTGTGGAAAAACGAAGCAAATAGGAAGGTTCTCTATGCTGTTTTGTTCTGAAACAGTAAAATAAAGTAGTAGCTGAAAGTGTAACAAGTTTGGGGTTTAGTACTGGCTTTTCTTTGTAAAGAGAAAGAATGGTTGGGAGAGGTTTGACTTCTGAGAGAAGGTGCATTTAAAAAGACATCAAGAGATGATATTAACTGGAAAAGGTTATTAGTTTTAATCAGAGAGCAGGCTGATGGGCAAGGTTAGGAAAGCACTGAGCATCTCTTAATTTATTGGACTAATATTAGGCTGCTCTTTAAAGTTCATGGCCTTCTTGATCTCTTCAATTTGTGCATTATTCACATATTTTCGTGAATTTAGAGAAAGTCGTCACTGAATAATAAATCCATCAGTGGGTAATAAATCCAGTGTTTACAAGGTATTTAATCGAGAAGAAATACACCAGTTCAGCTTTTAAATAAGCCAACACTAAGCTAGTAAAATCTGTCGAGAAGTCTGAGAAAGAATGAAGCTATTTTTTAATAATTAATCATAGAAATCCTGGATGTTGTTAACTTGAGGGCAAACAAATTATTTCAGTGTATCACTCAACTGTGATATACAGCCTGAACAGTATCTACTTATTTGTTGGTAATTTTACACACAAGTTCTTGGTGCAGTCAAATATCTCAATAGATTTTGCTTGTCTGATGGGTTTTTGTCTGGTTTTGAATAGAGAGATTATTACCTTTTTACAGAGGGGGAAGGAAAAATAGAAAAAGAAAAATGCACCCTCCTTTCCAAATAGCATTTTTAATTATATTTCCTGAATCCAAGAAGAGTTTCTAGGAGAAGACTAAAGCCTTCTCTCCCTGTTTGCAGTATTTGGTGACTGAGCGCATTTGTTTCGATGTATTCTCAAACAGAATAGTCACTCTCAGCAGGGCTGGGTCCATGATCCAGTTCAGAATTGAACAGCTCTCTGATTTGGGGAATGTGTAGCTCAAACTTCCACTCGAGCTTTAGATGGTTGTGTGTGTGTGTGTGTATTATGTCTGTGCTTGTGCACAGTATACAGCTGCATAAACTTAATGCTTTCTGCTTTGGGGCTCAAGATGTGTAAAATGAACATTGCAGTCCTTTTCTTCTCTCTCTGGTTTCTTACCATGAGAGTTTCTGAAAGGGAGAGCTCAACATTTTTGTGTGAAACTTCAAGAAAGCTTTTTAGTAATAGGTAGCAAGGTAGAACTGTCATACTTGCATACAAACAACAGTGGTAGGTGAGGTGCTAACACAATATTAGGAGGAAAATCCTCCCTTGGATAAATATGGCTTGTTGAAAAATAAAATGGGTTTTTAGTTTATGCGGTGTGTGGTGTCGAGAAGTCAATTGTTCTGAGGAAGGTAAATCTTGGATGAAATACATACTAATGCTAAATGCCAGCATGCTCTTTATTTTGGGGAAAGAGCAATTTATAAAGTTACTGACCCAGGTTCTCAGCACTCCTTTAGAGATGGTAAAAATCCCATGGCTGCCCCAGGAAGGGTCTCCAGAAATACTTTAAAAATGAATGAGAAAATCCGCAGTTCTGCAAATTCCTGGTGCTTGACTGCTTCAAAGCCATGACTCTTCGCCACTGCAAAGTCGATGTCAGAATGTAGTGGGTAATTACAGTACAAAAATACAGTTTCTTTGCAGCTAATAGGTAGAACAAGAAAACCCCAAATATTTCTTTCTTTATTAAACAGAAGCTTTCCGAATAAATATCTGCACTGCAGGGCGGTGAAGCACAGCCAAACAGCACCACCTCATGGACGTCTTCTGGGGAGGCTGCAGCTTCCAACAGCCCTCCTGGTTTTGTCACCTGATTTGTTTGTCTAAAATATCCATCCATGTGTGTATGAATACACTGCCATGCCTTTTGAAACCTGTCACTTACCAAAAATGTAACTTCTTTTTTTTTTTCTTCTCCCCTTTTTATTGTTCTTTCAGGCATCTGATGCCAGCTCTGAAAAGCTGTTCAACGCTGTTACAAATAAAGGTAAGGCTGCAATTCACGTCACAAACATGTTTGTTGGGGTTTGGTTTTGTTTTGCTTTGTTTTCCCCCACACACATTTCTCTTTCATGGCAATTTCAATGGGAGATGAAGTGTAAGTCGTCTTGCAGAAATGTTGCAATCAGCTTGTTAGTGCTTTTTATGTTGCTCTTGGTTTCAGGCATGTTCTGTATGCTTGGTAGTTGCTTTGCTTAATATAAAATATAGGCTTTAAATAATGCATTGCCTGCCAGGTCAGAATTAATTTAAATAACAATATTAGGGAATAGTTTATTTTACAAATGGCTTTAATTTGAGCTCATTTAAATAACTGTAAGAGTTTTCAAAATGTTTTAACTTGATTGTTACTCATCAGCTCCATGATAGACGTGGAATTATGAATAGCCAATTTGCACTGCTGACAGTAATAACCAGCCAACGTTTAGTATTCACAGGATAATAGTCATAAACCATGGCTTACTGTGCTGTGTGCTTTCTGTAGAGTTAATAAATGATACAGAGGGCCACATTTAAATATTCAGTATCCCATTAATTTCTTCCAAACAGCAATCCAAAGAGAGAGAGGCTAATGATATAACAGTACATTAAGGGAAAACTTAACCTAAATCATTGCCAGTGAGCTTCTGTGCAGAGCTTGTCCTGAAGCAGCATTGTTAGAAAGACTGCAGGCCTTGGGGATTTTTTTAGTTTTAATTCTTCTTTTTTGTTTTGTTTTGTGTTTTTGTTGGTTGGGTTTTTTTTCCAAGGAGGGTCGAGGGAGCAGCTGCAGGCATGAGTTGTGCCAATTCAAAGCCTTTAAAATGTGTTTTGTTTTTCCCTCACTGTCCTGCTTCTTAATGTCAGCACGATACCTGCTTAGTGAAAGGGTGTTCTGGTAGCTGCAAACCCACAGTGTTTTAACTTGCTGCTTTATGGAACGTTTGAGTCGGTTTGCATTAGAAGAGGCCGATTCGATTTGTTTGAAATTTAGGTCTTTTTCGAGGACCAGGTGTGGATCTGCTGAGTGTTTGCCCTGTGTGCTTCTCCCTCGGTTTGTGTTTGTTATTCCACTGGGTCATTCTGGTGGTGGTGTGTGTTTTAATTCCACAAAGCTGTAGTGGTTTAGCTGGGGATAGTGCGTGACCCCGTTACGTTTGGGATTCCCATGCTGATACACCATTGCTTCTGAAGTATTTTGCTGCATATTGAATGACACCTGCATTTAATTGCCTTGTGGATCCATATTCCTGGTTTTCATGTATTAGCATCCTTTGGAAGTGCAATCTGGATTATTTCGGTGGCCTAACTGTGTTATCTTGCTTAGCAACCTTATCTGTCCTGCCTGATGCATTTGCAGGTTCCCTCTCGGCTCTTCCATCAGCAGAGAGCGGCACAGAGAAGTAGAAGGGGATAGCTGTGTGTTTGGAGTGGTCCAAGGCCCCTCAGCTACATGTGGCTGCATCTTCATTTCGCTAATTCACTGTAAAAATCCTTGGGTTTGGGCAGCCCTTTAGTGAGGCTGGGCCATGCCGAGGAGGAGCCTGGGGTGAATCCACATTCCTGGCAAAGGCCTGTAACCAGGGTGAGAGAATCTCCTCCCCCTGATTGACGGACGAAGAGTAGGCCCCTTTTCCTCTTCCTTTTTTGGGGGGGAGAATCAAGCACATTTCCCACATTCTTATTTTTGTTTACTTACCCAGTTTGCTTCATGGCATCTCTCTGGTTGTGAATACCCATGCTTGACAGGGAGCCTTTTCTTCCGAGGTACTTTTTCTTTGGTGATTTAGTTCCCTTGGAAGGATTAGGCTTTCTTTGTGTAGCCTAAAATCAACATGGGCTTTTGGAAGCTTTGCTTGGGAAACCGTACACAAATAAGCTTTTTAGTTGATGGTAGATTATTCCTTTGCCCCTTATTTCCATCAAAATGGCATCTTTCTTTTCTCCTCCTGAGTTTCCCCTTAAAGCCATATGCTAATTCCTGTTGGTAACATGAATGACAAGGGAAGAATCAATGCAAATCCAGGTGCAGCCAAACTAGGCTGACTGGTATTTTCTTTTTCTTGTTTTTTGTCTCCTTTTTTTTTTCCACAGGGAGAAAGAGATTAAGGGGAAAGAGGGCAAAAAAAAAAAGCATAGGGGACAGTTTTGTTAAAGGGATTAGCATTCAGACTGCTAAATATCAGGAAAAAAGCCTCAAAAAAAAAAAAAAAGATGCCCTGTTTGGAGATAATGTCAATAATTGCTTGCAGGCAGGTGCAGGGGCTCTGGCTGTGGCCATCAGTGGTTGGGAGGCTGTTGCCTTCTCTAAGTGTCTGCCCTGGGGACGACTGATGACTGCCCAGGCGCTGTCAGTTTGATATATTCCAAGTTCAAGTTCTCTCTCTGCAATTCAGTCTGTTTGCTTCCAAGCCAGTTCTTCCCCCACTGTGTTGTCCACGGCTGCTTTTGCCAAAAGCAATAAAAGTCGCTCATAAGAAAGGTCAGATTTGCATTGGGTAAATCATGATGAAACCTTCAAAGCTCCTGGCTGACGGACCAGGCTGGGAGGGCTCAGCAGACTGACAAGTGTACATCTCTCTGTGTCCACAGCCATTCCTCTCAGATGTCCTGCAGCTGCCTGTGGCTCACATATACTTGTTTGTTAGGGTTTGGTTTTTTTTGCCTTGCCACTTTTGTTTTGCACAATTATTTATAGCAGAAATAACATACTTGCATTAGGATGTATTTACAAAGCAGGTAGATAGCCTGAAACGTTTTGGGTCTTGTATGTGTATTTTGTCCCCTTTCTGTCCTTTAGCTGTGGGCTTCAAGGCTGGCAATGAGGTCAAAATTAAGGTGTGATGGCTTTAGTATGGATGTGTAATGTGGAACTGTCCCTTCCTCAGAAATAGTAATAATCACAAAAATCTAGAGCAAAGTTAATTCTTCCCTGCCAACCTCCCTTGAAGAGGTGGTAAAATTCCTTGAGGAGAAGTCTCTTAGCTTCCATTTAGGAGTTAGTTGCCCTTGGAGCTGATTGGGAAGGTGCATCCCTAAATCTCAAAGAGCCCTGTGAGTTTTAGGGGGTGGCCTGTGGATGTTGGATCCTCTGAGGGCTGGGATACCTGTCATACCTGAGTGATGCTGCTTTGGAGAGGGCAGTAGGGTAGCCATGTCTGCTGTGTACTACCACAGCTCCTGGAGCTCCCCAACCCTTCGTTGTGTCTGCAGCCAGGCTGGGAATTTGGGAGGGATGTGGCTTGGCCCCCAGGGCAGGAATCGCTGTAGCTGCCACTGTAATGAGTTGTCCGGGGTCATGAATCAGAGCCCTTAGAATTATCTAGGGAAATGATTCCTATGGAAATCCAGATGGCTGTGTTGGGAGGCAAGCACCTAAAAACTCTCCAGGGTGCGTGCCCTTGGGTAATGCTTGAAAAAGGAGCTGTTGCCATGAGGTGGAGAAGGGGTGGAAGAGGAGTGCAGCCCAGCCTGTCCCCTCCCTCGCTGCCGGCTGGGCATTCCAGTTTGGGATTGCTGCTTGTCATCTTTGAAAGAACAGAACTTTTCCTTGCTCTCTGAGAACGCGAACCTTAGCACCATTAATCCTGGCCAGGGTACAGGTTTTGTTCATGAATTTTTCTAACATGACTTTCCAGCATAATTAAATTCCATTATATCTTAATAATTTAACTAGACACATCTGAAGCTGCAGAGCAGGCAGCTCCTACTACTGCTGTGTATTTCATTTATGCTAACTCCCTCCTACATACCCTTGGAAAACAGCTTTTCCTGGAGGGAGAAACAGTCCCAAAGTGATGAAGTTTTTGTTTGTGCTGTATATTGAAGTTTGCCTTTGATCAGAAACACAATTGGGCTGTTACAGCTTTTTATGTTCAAATTGTTTACAGGATGTTCATGTAAACTTTATGAATCCTTCTGCTTCCTGGCACCACCAGCTGTCAGGGAAATATTTATACTCTCAGCTGGAGGTAGATCAAGGCGTCTGTGTTAGTCCTCACTGGTGGCTGAAATACCGGTCAGATCAAGCCCTGACTTCTTAGGTGGTTCCACGGCAATATCCTCCCCTAGAAAAACAGGCGTATTATTGTTTCTCCTTCCTCTGCCCATGGTGAATCATTTCTTGAGGATCCTCTACAACATCTGTTTCTGTAAACAAGTAGGGAGCTTAAGTTGGCAAATACTTCTCTGCTGATCCCATTCACAGGAGATCCTTGGCTTTAGAGGAGTGTTGTCACTCTCCCCATGTAAACCATCTGCACAGCATCTCGTGTTGAATCCAAGTGGATCCGCTACTGTGGATGGCACCCGTGTAGCACATGGTCAGTGTGCCAGAGCACTGACTGCTGCTGTCTACCTCCCTTCCAACGGTCTGTGGGAATCTTCCCAACATCCTCATTCACTGAGTGTATGTTCTCAGTGTTACTTTCAATTTTTGGGGGGACAGCTGTCTGCATATGTTGGTCCTTCGTGCTACCTACCTGTTTTCTCCTTACTGGAATTCTTCTTCACAGCTTGCTGGGGAGCAATCCCAGCACTGCAGGAAACCCACCTGTTGGCCAGCAAACCTCAGGGACTGCTGAATCATCTGAGTAGTTGTGCAGATTTCTTTCCTTGTGGTTGTTCTGATGGCTTACTCTCCCAAACTGCTACCCTGGCAATGTTGTCTCCTTTCTGATGGAGACTTCTCTGGTGGCTTTGGATCACTTGGCCTGTGTTTTCTCGGTTTAAATGGCTTGTCAGTATTGTCCATGTGACAGCTCAGTGTCTCATTAGTGAGGGCTCAGACTGGAAGAAGCCTCTTGGTTTGAGGACCTTGGGTTTCTTGTACTCACAAGTTAGATTAGAAGAACAGTGCTGTCACTGCACTCTAAATTCCAAGTCAGGCAGACAAAAAAGTTGTTGTGTGTCTTGAGATGCCCTCTTTGTTCTGGTACACAAAAGAGGAAGGCAGGTTTTTTTCTGTGCCAAGAAGGCTTTATCTGAGCAAGGAATTTGTTCCATAACTTCCCCTTTGGCTGCATCTCCTGAGCACAAACCACTCCTCTCCATCTGTATGCTTTCTGTACCCACTTCTTTATGTGCTGGAGGCTTGCTGACTGGGATGTGGCAGTCTGCTGGGTTTGCCTGTGCTGGGCATAGCTGCTCTGTAGCTGCAGGTGTAGGTCCCTGGATAATGTCATGTGTCCAGTGTAAAAGTGAAAAGTAGCCCCTTTCAAATCCTCTCAGGTTCTTCAATCCTAACACTTATGATCTTATAAAGCAGGAGCCTTCCAAGGCTTCACTGACAATTTTTAAGGTAGTAATTCAAAAGAGAACTGCAAACCAACCAGCATGGTACAAGCTCCTGTGGCACTGACTTTTCTTGACCAAGAGTGAGGCAGTTTAAAATGTTGTTCTGGACATCCTTGCCCATTTGGACTGGTTTCATATACCCTTCGGTGTCAGCTGGTGATTCTGTTTCCCTGAGAGGTCATTTAAGGCTGTCGATTTTAGCAAAGTCCAACTAGTCAAAGTCTTGGTGAGCAATCCAGCAGCATTCACTGATAGGAAACTGCATCTGTGCTGGAGAGAGAGATTGTTTTATGGATTATACTGCATGTGATATTCCCAAAAAAGACTTAATAGTGTTGAGCTGCAAAATAATAAATAACTGATAACTGATGCAAAATAAGGGTGAAAAATTCCTGGGCTAGGAGTGTTTTGAAGAGAAAGAGCCTGACTTGACATATCTGCAGTTGGGGGAGTCCACGCCGCAGTCAGGCTTGAGTTTTCTTAAATGGAGCATCCTGCAGACCTCCCATATCTGGCCTGCTGTTAGGCTCTCCCGTGTAATAAAATGCTGTTTTCACTGAAAATGTATGTTTATTTAACTAGGTCTCTTTTTGCTTCACAATCTGGATTCCATTCAGTCAGTTACCACTCCAATTAACTAACAATTATTTAACATTAACAGTAATTACAGACGCCAGTTAAGCGCCTACAGATGTCAACTGTTAGCTTTGTACCTAATCACTCAATGAAATGGAGAAAGTTCAACAAACATCAATTAGCCAAGCAATTAGTATGAGGTAGGAAAGAGCATGTTATCATGTGTGAGCTGATTCAATTTATTTTATTTTGTCAGTAAAACACACACACACAGACAAGCTGCAATAAGTTGCTGAGATTAGATAAAGCTGTATTGTTTTGCTGTTTAGACAAGGCTCTCCTCCCCCCTCCTCTTCTATCCCTTGCATAACTCCAATGTGCTTTGCCAGGCATTTGTTATCTTATCAAATACGTTTTGTTTCAATTGGAAAAGCACAGCAATGTCATTTTCAGCAGAGAGGCAAAGACCACTTATCCCAGCAGAAGTGAGCTTTACCCCAGCAGAGCTGTCACCTTAGCAGAGCTACTCCTGCAAGGAGGTTTAACCCAGGAGTTAAACCAGTGGCCACGCAAACACCAGTGTGCTTACGCAGTGGAGGCATGGCTTTAGATAACACCAAACAGTGTGAATTGGTTCCTTCATCCGATTCATCCGTGGAGCTAATGTTGAGGCTGGGTTGTCTTGGGCTTCACAACACTTAGATTACAGATTCACAGATTGCATTGGGTTGGAAGTGACTCTCAAAGACTCTCTTTGTCCAATCCCTCTGCAGTCAGCAAGGACACCTCCAACCAGATCAGGCTGCCCAGGGCCATGTCAAGTCTGATCTTGAATGTCTCCAGGAGCAGGTCCTCCACCACATCCCTGGGCAACCTCTTCCAGTATTTTACCACCCTCATAGCAAAGAACTTCCTCATATGTCTCACCTAAATCTGCCTTGCTCCAGTTTCAAACTGTTGCCCCTAGTCTTATCACTACAAGCCCTTTTAAACAGTCCTTCCCCAGCCTTCCTGTAGGTCCCCTTCCGATGCTGAAATGGAGTTACAAGGTCTCCTCAGAGACCTTCAGGCTGAACAGCCCCAGTTCTTTAGGTTGCAAGAGGACAAAAGGTCCCTCAAATGGTGAGTCAGCACAGCCTGAGCTGCCACAGCCCAAGGGTGGGAACAACCTGCACAGGGTGTTTCCATTTGATGCAGCTGATTGAAGAGAACTGTGTATCTGCGGCCACCGTAGGGAGAAACCATGCCACACATCTAACTGTGTGCCATGAGCTTGTGTGGCTCAAAAAATAAAAGAGAGGAGTAGGAGCAGGCCATAAATTAACTTCACCTTCAGAAAGAAATGGTTGATTTGTAACCATCATCCAAGGTGTATTGCAAGTCTCTCTTTTAAGATCTTTTGAAGGCTGCAGACCTGTGCAGAAGTGCTCGGCATGTGGCGTATGGCATATGCAGGGTGCCCGGGCTTCCCAAGTACCCAGCTGTGCCACTAACCCACTACTTCACCTCCACAGTCTCTTTTTCTATAGGATCTAATGTCCTGGCACAATCTAACACCCCTTGCTCAGGCTGCATTACTTCCAGCTACTGTTAATTCACTAAAGAAAAGCACTCCAAAGTATCTCACATTCTACAGTGATCAGTCTTCACACTCTGGATGTCAGCAGGAGTTTCACAGGGACCTTTATATGAATGGTGCTTTTTTCCTGGTTATGTAAAGTCTTTCTAGCTGCTTAAAAACCAAAGCAAAGAGGCTTTTTTTCCTTCCAGTTCTCAGCTGTCCCCCCCAAACAAGAATGCCTTTTGCCTTCAGCACCACACCAACATATTTTAAATGTTCCTCCACGTAAAATGATCCCACAGAGTAAGATATTATTTTATCATGCAGACTGCCCACAACTCCATGAAGCCATTTGAATTAGTCATTGTTTCCCAAAATGCAGGAATTGGAGCAGAGAACCACAGACTGATCTTATTGTTGCTTTCCAAAGTCTCAACTTTCTTTTTTTTCCTGGAGAAACACAGGCTGAACACATGAAGAAACCCTTCAGTGTATGACTGGAGTGCAATAATATTTGTCTGAGTGGGCAGAAAAACTGAAACTGAGCTTCCAACTAAGAGCTGCCCCATTCATTCTGGTAGCAAAGACGACCTTGTGATGCTTTAAATGGGGGAATTTTGAACTTTCTGATGGCTAAGCACAGATTATCCAAAAGAAAAGGCAGGGCCTTATCAAATGTGACTCCACAGTTTCTCAGGATAGGAGAGAGTTGTAAAATCTCACAGAACAGAATAAACAGACCCTAATTTGTCCTCATTTAGGCTTCAGTTCAGTAATGTGCTTCTGTTGCTTGACTGACTTTAAACACTTGTTAACACTGAGCATTGACTTAAGTGCGTTGCTGGATGAGGGCCACAGGAGTAAATCTTGTGATACCCCTGAGACTTTCAGCCACCCAGGCATCACTTACCTTTCTTTTTGCTTGCCATGGTGTACCTCTGTGACTGAGGAGGGCTTGAGCTCCTTTCACCAGTCTCTGTCCCCAGCAGCTTCCGCTCTGTTCCCCCACCTTGCTGCTGCCCTGGCTTTGGCTGGACTCCGTGAGCGCAATCATTTCTCACCAGAAATCCAAACGCAACAAGAAAAGTTGGGGGGGATGATTTTCCAGCTGAAGTGCTTGAGTGAAAGGTCCAGTTCAAGTCTGGGGCCAGGTGCAGAGCATGGATGAAGACAGAGAGCCTGTCCCTAGCTTGGCACTGGCAAGATGAGTCTGGCCACAGCACGGCTTCACCCTGTGATCACAACTTGCCTTGGTACTGTTCAATCTGTGCACAATTATTTAGTGCAGTGTGAACTGTTTTCAGGCTGGCTGTGACTTAGGGCAGCTGCTGAGAAATGCCTCATGTGAATGTGTGTCAGAAAGGGGAGTGGGAAGCCTTCAGGAAGCTGTTTGAAAAAGGCAGCATAAGTGTGTTCTTTAAAAGTGGCAAACAGAAGAGCAGATAAAGTGATTTAAGTGCCTTTTAGAGCAGTTAATGGCCTTGAGTTACATATTCCAGGAGAGTAAGGCAGGAGCTGGGGTTTCTTCTCTACTTACCAAAAAGAAATACCATTCTAAAAGTTCTTCTGTCTGAGCTGAAGACTTAGATTTACAAAAGGATGTTCAAAGGTGGGCCAGGGAAGAGCACAAGATCCAAACCTGATCTGACTGCTTGAGCCTGTGTCTACTGCAGCAGGATTTCCCCCAGCACTTGCAAGTCCTGGCCTAAGGCATGCTCACAGCTTGCCCTGACCTCACCAGGGCTGCCTGGTTTATTCCTATGTCCTGTTTACAGCTAGAGGAGCTTCCCAAACCCCCGTGTTTATCCCCTTGCCTACAGCATCCGAAAGCCATGCACAGTCTTTGGAGCATGGGCTGGGCCAAGTAACCTTCTTCCTCAGCCTTCTGTGGGAACCTGCTTGCTGGATTCACATCCTGCTCCGATTCCTTCATGGGAATCCTTGTGGGTTCAAGAAGCAAGGTGCATCTGGAGAGCTTGGCTTATGGTAAGGGAGAGGAAGAGGACCCCGTGGCTTTGCTGCTGCCTGTGCTTTATGGGATGTTAGGGGGAGTGGGGAAAGGGACAAAGTGTAGTGCTGCTGAGCTCACACAGCAATTTGGTATCATTTCCAAATATTTCAAGTTAGTGGGCACTTTGGAAAATTGAAGGCAAAGGAATTTGAGTGGCTTGTAATAGAAAACAGCTGCTGCAGAGCAGGCTGTGTCCTAAGAAAAAAATAGCTTCATGAAAACAGGTCTGCTGAGTAATAAAGCCACAAATTAATACTTAGTTCATTTGCTAGGTTGTTAGTCCCATAAGCACTTAAGCTTCATTTGTTGAAAAAACCAGCATTACAAAAATCAAAAGCAGATGAGCAAAAGCTCTGGGTTTACTTTTGGTTGCTGGTTTTTATTGTTGGTTTGGTTGTACATTTGTAGCCTCTGCAGCTCTCAGCAGATGTGATTGCTGCCTGGGTACAGCAGACCCTGCTGCAGCAACAACACTGTTTTGTTCTGTCCTGTGATAGTTAACTGGTGGGGCTTTTTCTTCTCCTCTTGCTTGTGTGGCTGAGCTGAATACTAAAATCTGACTGTGGCAGTTTTTCAGTGCTGGGCAGGACCTGTTGTCTCTGAGGAGGAGTGAGAAACTGTGCCAGGAGTATGTACAGTGCCTGCTCTAAATCTCAACCTCAAGTGTATGTCTGCTTTGAAACATTAAACAACAGCTCTCCTTGACACCTTGGTGTAGTGCAAAGAGAGCATTGCCATCAAAAGAATTGCACTCCTGAAATGGTTGACAGGTACGGGGAGCAATGAGACACTTCAAGCTTTGGTGGTTAGCAAGATGCTGAGTTTCTAATACTGCTGAGAGAGAACTTCTTGAATTTTCCTTCTTGCACCTGACTGCATCTAGATGTGGTACCTAAACTGTTCTTTAGGTACTCCTGACACTCTGTTCCTGAGGTCCAAACAGGCCTTATTTGGTTGACTAGGAGAAATGGGATGAACACATAGGCTGTTGCCTCACTACTTTATGAAGAAATTCAGAGGAAAGATGTTGGTCTTTGTTTTGTTCTT
Source organism: Dryobates pubescens (assembly GCF_014839835.1). NCBI lineage: Eukaryota > Metazoa > Chordata > Aves > Piciformes > Picidae > Dryobates > Dryobates pubescens. The sequence continues at coordinate 24,230,738 of NC_071624.1, read as the reverse complement.
AAATCATTGCCTGAAGTTCAGTCTCATGTTTCTAACTCCCAATCAAGTGGATGTTGATTCGAAGATGATACTGTTGCTGTATGAATAAACAGCCTCCAGTGGCTTTGGAGTCTGGGTAAGAGTTACCATATGGATTGAAAAATAGAAAGCTGTCAGAATTGTGGAAAGAGCAATGTGGATGGGTAGTGCTGACCAGGTTCTCTGCATGCATGCATCCAGCAGGGATGAGGGTATGCTCCGAACAAGACTAGCAGTCGCGGAACACCATGCCAAAAGAAATCCCTTGGGCACGTCAGATATGTTTAAAGCAGACCACTCTAGGCAGAGTTATTTTGAAGACTGTGGTTCTTGAGTCACCATTTCCTTATAATCCAGTTCATATTTGAACAGTCACAGCTGATAGCAGGTGAGGTGAACAACCCTTGGAGTGCACAAACAATTGCCTGTAAGCAGCTAGACCAAATGACTCATGCTGGTACCCTGTGCCTGAGGTGCTGCTTCTGGTGGTGCTCTCCACAGATGAAGAGAGATGTTGTGAGTCATCTGAGACCAGGCCCACTGCCATTGCCATCAGCAGACAGGTCCCCATTAAATGTATTTTGTTCAGGCTCCAAGAGAAATCATTATCTTTGCTGCAGAAGCCTGGACATGAGCATGTGTAAGGTTAAAATGAAGCCACACGGCTCTGTGGGTTGAATTAGAAAACGCTCATTTGTATCTGTGTTGCAAAGGTCACTTTTCTTGTCTGACAACTTTTCTCTGCACTGTGGTCAGTTTTGCTTCCTTAAAAACTGGCTGTTGTAGCTGCTCTTGTGTTTTCCCCTTGGTTTCTCTAGGTACATTCTGCCCAAATAAGCAGCCTATGCATTTGCACTTGAAGGGAGAAGAGATAAGAGTGCTCATCTCTGCTGCAGGTGGTGGAGTTGCTAGTGCTTATCTTCTGGTGTGTTTCACTATGCATGCACCTGCAGAAATATTTTGCAGAAATAAGTGTCTTCTTCTGGTGACCCTCTTGAAAAGCTGATGGCCCAATGCTGGCAGGTCATTAGGTGATATATGCATTTGTGGGGCTGTAGAGAGGACATGATACAAAATGCGTGTAGACAAGCCACAGTTTGGTCAGGCAAGTCTCAACCATCACGATGATTTCCAGTGTCTGCTTCTGTAGAACCCAATCCTGGGAGATGCTGGGCGTGTTTGTGGGCATTGTGGGTGTGAGTCCAACTTGCTGAAAGTCTTGTGTGGACAGCAGGTGAAATCCAGAAAGCAGGAAAGAGAGGACTTGTGCTCCACTCCTCTTCAGGTTGCTTCAATGCCTTAGGCATCTTTTGAGCCTTTGTGTTACGGTGGTGGGTCTTGAGGCCTTGAGTAATCGGATCTAGTGAAAGGTGTCCCTGCCCATGGCAGGGGGGTTAGAAACTAGATGATCTCCAAGGTCTCTTCCAACCTAAACCATTCTATGAATCTATAAATCTATGGCTGAAGTATTTTTCCATTTGCTTCTCTGCTCGTTGTATCTGTATGCTGGCTCTTAATTTAGAGGTCTTTGCACCGGTTTGGGTCCTGTTTCCAAAACCCTTTGACACTGTGCAAACCAGACATGTGGCTGGGGCTTGTGGGAATCACTGCAATACAATTAAATGTTGATAATGATCATCTGGCAAGCTGTTACACTTATCTGGAAAGGGCTGGGTAATATCTGCATGTGGGACAAGTCTGAACATCTTTTGAATTAACCAAAAATTAAGTTTGTTGGCAGTCCAGCCTGTAGTAAATTAACACCTTGCTTAAAGAGTTAGCTGACAGCTTGAAGTGGGGGTGGTATGGCATTTTAATAGTTAAGCTGGTTTTTCTCTGTCTTCACATGCCCTGTCCAGTATCTCATCTTACTCAAATAACCTAATTGCTATCCAGCCTTTCAACAGCACATCATCTTAGCACCTTGCTGCCAAGACAGTTATTCACCTAAAGGCCTCATTATGTTTTGCCAGTATTCCAGGGGCTGAAAATAACTTGACAAATATCTGCTCAATACCCAGGTCTCTAAATGACAAACAAATAATTGGGTGAAGCAAACCCAAAGCACAGCGTGGGTGACACAGGCTGCTGTGTGCAGAGCCCTTCACGGTAACAGCCACTGCTCCACCTGCTCCGTGTCGCAGAATCGCAGAATCACCAAAGTTGGAAGAGATCTCAGAGATCATCAAGTCCAACCTGTTACCACAGACTTCATGACTACTAAACCATGGCACCAAGTGCCACGTCCAATCCCCTCTTGAACACCTCCAGGGATGGTGACTCCACCACCTCCCTGGGCAGCCTATTCCAATGGTTGACAACTCTCCCAGTGAAGAACTTTCTCCTCAATTCGAGCCTAAACTTCCCCTGGTGCAGCTTGAGACTGTGTCCTCTTATTCTGGTGCTGGTTGCCTGGGAGAAGAGACCAGCCCCCTCCTGGCTACAACCATCCTTCAGCTAGTCACAGCACATCTTGCAGCAGCAGACACAAGGGTGACAGCTTGGGAAATAGCCTGCTGGTTACTGCAGCCAGTCAGGAGGATCTCTTCAGCAGCCTGGGACTAGGCACTGTCATTTTCCTGCAGGTAAATGGCTGACAGCTTAGAACAAAAGCTTAACAATGCCATTAAAAACAAAACAAAAGAAAACAAAAACTATTAAAAAAAAAATCACACACCTACTGTCATCTGAGAGGGCTTGGGGGGGGGGGCAGGAAGTGATCCAACTTTGCCTCAATCTGATACTGTAATTAATTTAAAGTTGATTGCTGTGAGTGGCTGTGCATACTTAAAACTTCCATTAGTCAGTAAATTGTTGCTAATGATGGTTTGTATTGCTCGGGTCGTTTACACAGAAGCAATGAACACACCATGCTTTGGTGCTGGAATGCATCCTGAGAAAGGAGGAGCAGCCTGCATCAGGGCTCCCCAAAAGGAAGGTTGAATTACAAAACTCTCATTTGTTTCTGTGTTGCAAAGGTCACTTTTCTTGCTTTACACTTCTCTGTGCTGTGGTCACTCTTCCTCCCTGCTCTTGGGTTTTCCCAGTGATTTCTCTAGGTAGGTTCTGACCAAATAAGCAACTTGTGAGTTTTGCACTTGAAGGGAGAAAAAACAAGAGTGCCCATCCCTGCTGCTGGAGTTGCTAGTGCTTCTCTTCTAGAGTGCTTCCCTATGTGTGCACCTGCAGAAATACTTTACAGAAATAAGTGTCTTCTCCTAGTGACCCTCTTGAGAAGCTGATTGCCCAATGCTGCCAGGTCACCAGGCGATGTATGCATTTCTGGTGCTGTAGAGAGGACATGATATACATGATGCAAAGTGTGTGCAGACAAACCCCAAACTGATCAGTCAGACGAGTCTGAGCCTCTTTCTATACTGTGGTGTTTCCCCAGTGAGACAGCCTCATAGTCTTTCAGCCTGAGGGATCTCTTGCTGTGGCAGCAGGCAGCTGACACATGAAGGCAGGGAGCTCTCTGCTGAGATGGGAACCAAGTCCCATGTCCCTGGGACATTCACCTGGCTGGCACAGTGCTTTGGGCACTGCCCTTCCCAGTACAGCATCTGCAGCACTTTACAGCATGGACCCAGCATTGCTTTGCTCATCATCTTGGCAAACCCCACATTTTTGGAGGCTATTGAAGAGTTGTGTAGATGTGGCGCTTGGAGATACAGTTTAGTTAAGGATTTGTCTGTGTTAGGTTAATGATTGGATTCTAAGATCTTAAAGATCTTTTCCAATCTAGGCACTTCTGTGATTCTGTGATAATCCTGTGTGACTTGCTGTGCACGATAAAACAGAGTGGATGCACCTAGGAGTGTGTGACAGACACTGTAACTAGAAGTTTCTTGGAACTGTTCCTTTTCTTACCTTTCCTGTGCATATGAGCAAGTAGCAAATGGGGATTTCCAGCCCCGTGGAGGCACAGGGACAGCCAGGTGTGGGAATTGGGCTTCTCCTGCTCAAATGGCTCATGCTTGCTTTTTGGGCATTATCAGCGTTGGTAGCAGATAGTCGGGGGGCAGTGGGAGCAGCGTTACAATGTTGAAAGTGGTTCCAAAAGATGCTAAGGGGGAACTTTCAGTTGTTTTGGCAAAGATTCTGTAGCATTTTCCTGCAACATTTGATGATTCTGCCGCTGCTGGCAGTTAAAGCTGGGAGGGGCCAAACATTTTCACGCAGTTAAGGAGACTTCAAAGCTTAAAAAAAAGAGCAGCCTAATTGAGAGCTAAAAGTTTGCTTTCATAATTAATATGTCTGTGGCATTTATTCTGGTAAATATATACGGATAAAGTAATTTGCAAATGCAAACAAACAGAGGAGGCAAAGAATGTGATTGTGTCTTGGAGCCGATTCCTCAGGAAACGATAAATAGATGTTAGCAGTTTTCATTTGCATGTTGAGCTGGTATTTACTTTCCTTTTGGCTAACTCCAGGAGACGAGCGCTGCCTAAAATCCACAGGGTATTGCCGGGCATTCATTTGCTCTCTGCAGCTTCAACTTTGTCCTTTGTAGATAGTGTGAATTTGTTCTGTTAGGCTACGCTTTGAATGTATAAAAAGCACAGAGATAACTTGCTCTGACAGGCAGAAGGTAAATGATTTCCCCAGATCTCAGGCAGTTTAGACTTCTTTCTCTCTCTTTTTTTTTTTTCTTCTTCTTTACAAAAGAAAGAAATTGCTTATACTCTATTTACCTTTTCCCCTGAGGAGTAAACGTGAGGTGTAGGCATTGCATACTTTTTGACGTGGTGCATTTGAGTTTTTTTTCTATTCGCTGCAGCAACATGTAGCCCAGAAGTCAGGTTCCTGAAGGCGATTTGGTGGTGCAACGTGCCGAACCTTGCCTTGTCAACAGGAACATTCCTGGCACTTTATTCTCAATAGCAAGCCTCGTGTGAAATGGGAGCTTCACGGCATGGTAATTCACGTTGCATTGTGAAGACTAGGAGCAAACAGCAGCCTCTACTTAAGCATAAAACTTGAAAGCTAGAAGGAACATGAGAGAGTAGCTCTGGAAATGCAGTATTACCTGTGTATCAACTGGAGCAGGTGAGACTTGGGACAAAACATCCACAGGCATGAATTTGATTGAGACATACCACAGCCTTTTGATGCAAAAGATGTTGAGAAAAACTGAAGAGTTAGTAGCAACCAAGGCATTTGGAATTATTCAGAGAGCAATGCAGATAAATAATCACTGTCAAATTATAGGGAAAATTGTTCAGTCCTTGACCAAGTATTCCTTGAGGTAGGAATTTTGGGGGTTATTTTGGCCCTCAAAATACCAAGGCAACACTTTAATGCAGCTTGTGTCATTTCTTGGTATGAACTTGCCCAGCTAGAGTTAGCACAGCCCTCCTGAGGACGCTGAGTATGTGGCAGTGGCTTTTGACTTCACTTGAACTCATTCTTAACTGATATGAAATTCTTAACTAATAGAGCTGTGTGCACATGGGCCTGTGTGTCCATGCCACTGATATGAAATTCTTAACTAATAGAGCTGTGTGCACATGGGCCTGTGTGTCCATGCCACCTTCTCACTGACTTACTGCTCTTAAACTCCTTGTTTACTTAATGCTGTACAATGAATGCTGCTGTCACTTGTCCCTTTGAGCAGAGCTGATGGGCTGGGTGTAACCTGGGCAGAAAAGTTGATAATTTGGGATAAAAGCATGCCTTCAGCTCCACTGAAGTAGGAGGAGGTTTTGCATGTAGGGTTTGTTCATTTGTTTTTCGTGTCTTTCATGTTTTTCTTTTTTAATGTGTTGGGGTTTCTTTTCCTTTTTTTCCCCATTTTTTCCTTTTTTTTTTTTTTCATAGTTTTGGGTTTGGGTTTTTCATGTTCTGGGTTTTGTTTTAAGTTTTCCCCCCTCGCCCCCTTGTTTTTTCCTTATGTTTGTGTCTTTCCATGGTTTTTGTTTTTTTCTTTTTTCTTTTCATGATTTGGTTTTTCATGGTGGGGTTTTTTTCCATGCAGGTTTTTGGTTGTTTTTTTTTTTCCCCATGTAGGCTATTTGGTTGGGTGTTTTTTTTTTTCCCCATGTATTTTTTAAATTGTGTGATTGAAATTAGCTCACATAGCTTTGTGGAGCTGGATGCGTGCCCCAAGTCCTAGGGTAAAATTTCAGATCCCTTTTTCTCATGTGTGGAAAGAACTGTAGATTCTGGCGTCTCTTGGGCAGCAGCAGCTAGTTTACAGGACAAAAGGCTTCGCAATTACATGCCATTAAAATCATAATTAAAAGGTAAACCAAAATCACAGCCGCTGTTTTTTTTTTTCCTAAGTGTTTGCAGGAATGCAGTTTTGAAGTACATACATCTATATATGTTTTTAATCATGCTCTGTCGTTTGACATGCTGTCTTGCCAAAAATGAAGTCGTTAATGATCTCCACGGGGTGTTTATGCAGATCCAAAGCTGCTCATTATGTCTATTTTTAAGTACTTTGCCCCGTTGAAGGCGAGGGGAATTTGTTGAAACCTGTAGCGTAAAACTTGTAATTTTGTTTGCTAACACTTGCAAAAGATTACAAGTGTGATCCCAGGCCCTTTGAAGTCAAGGGGAGTAATGGGATCATTAGCCTAGGAATTAGTAAGTGTTTTTCTAATACAATGCGCTACAGGAGGCTTGGGAAAAGTTCCTGCTCCCTCCCTCTCATCTCCTCCTGGGTGGGGAGTGCACATGGCAGTGATGGTGCATGGGGGTTGTTTTCTCAAGCGGCTTTTCCAGAGGCCGAGAGCTTGACCTCTTGAGTGTCCATCAAGCCTGAATGTCTGCAAACTCTCTCACTGTGTCATTTTACAGGAAATAATCTAAAAGCTGCTTCTTCCTCTTAAGAGCCAGTTTGCTGGACAGCTGCTTTTCTGTATGAAAGGTACACAGAGAGGTTGTGGAGCTTCCTTCTCTGGAGACTTTCAAAACCCACCTAGATGCATTCCTGTGTGGTCTACCCTAGGTGATACTGCTTTGGCAGAGGAATTGGACTAGATGATCTCTAGAAGTCCCTTCCAACCCCTGCCATTTTGTGAGTTTGAAAAACAACTATTGGCTTTGCTGGGTTTTCCCCAGAAAAGGTGTTTTCAGAGGCTTCTGGTGTCAGTGGTTTTGTCTGTGAGCCTCGTTGCTCCCAGGCAGGGGCACAGCAACGCTACGGGTTTAGAAGCATCACCTTCAAGCTACTGAAACAAAGGGACACCAGAGGCAAATGCAAGTGCAGGTTTTCATACAAGGAGGAAAGAGCCTCCTGTTGCAGTGAGATACAGACATGAAAAAATAACGTTAGACGTGAGTGCAGGAGCAAAAGAGATTCATTTTGCTGCTGGTGTTTGGTGCTCCGCGGGTATTTAATGGGTTTTGCTGAGACATGCTCCCCATTGTAAAATGGTTCTGGAGCTGACAGACTTTGCTCAAGGCAAATTCTTTTCATTAAAAAAGGATTTAACTAATTAGACCCAACTGTCAACCGACAGGTTAATTGATAAGGGAAGTGGGCCCAGTAACCCAGAGGTGAGATTACATTGTGACTTTAAATCTTTATAGTCTCTGATAAAACTCAGTCTTCCGCTGGAATGTCAGAAAAATCACACTGGCTTTCTTGCAAGGCACAGTGCCTGGGAAAAAAATCAAAAGGCAGCAGTTTCCTAAAATTCCTTTTTCAAAGGAAAGATCTGATACAGTAAATTTATTCCAAGATAAGGCTCACTGAAGCTGATTCAGTGGAAGCTTTGCCCATCTGTACACTCGGGCTCACAGACAGTTCAGTTTGGGGCTGGTGGGGAGTTGTTTATGTGCAAATTCTTTAATTTTTAATTAGCTAAAATAAAACTTAATGCATCCTCCTTTTAGCTGTTGAAATAAGTAAACTCTTGGTCCAATAAATACTAGTTCTGGAACCAGTCTTTTCTGATAATGTGATTCTTAAAATGGAAATGAGCTTGGGAATGTTTGTGGTTGGTAGGAAGGCAAGGGCAATACAGGGAGCCTGGCTGAGTCTGGGCTGGGACTTGCAGAGGGATCTGGGCTCAGATGAAATCCTTCTCCCAATATATCTGGTTATCAGGAATAATGACGAGGATGACTTTTGGTAGTTATTCTTTCAGCTGTGTGGAAAGTATATTTTATAGGGTAGAAAGATAATAATGAAAAGAGAAATAATTATGACAGACTGGTGAACTGTTTTGACCTCCACCCAATGCCCCTAAAGCTGTAGGAGGAGGCTGTGGTGGGTGAAAGCCACTCATCCATATATATCACTTTGTATTGCCCAGGTTATTCCTTGGATGTGTCGTTGACTTCCTTTGTGCAGATGGGAATGGCTTTAAGCTTGAGGTGGAGAGATTTAGATTGGAGATTAAGAAGAAATTGTTTACAGTGAGGGTAGTGAGACACTGGAACAGGTTGCCCAGGGAGGTTGTGGATTTCCCCTCCCTGGAAGTGTTCAAAGCCAGGTTGGATGAAACCTTGAGCAACCTGGGCTAGTAGATGTCCCTGCCCATGTCAGGGGGGTTGGAACTGGATGATCTTTCAGGTCCCTTCCAAACCATTCTATGAATTTAGGTACCATCTAGGCACAAGAGAGACTGGCTGGCAGTGTGAACAGCAGGCTTTGTGCTAGGTCAGGCCAATGTTGGATCATGAGGAGGAGTTTAGAGAAGGTGCTGTGCAAAAAGGTCTCTAGCATTGTGCTGCTGTAGAAATCTGAATACAGTTTAAAGCTGGGTTTTGGCAGTCTTTCTAAGGAAAGCCACTAGTCTAAAGAAACATGTTTCCTGGTAAGCTGAAAGCAGCATGTCACTCATTGGGTTTAAAGGAAGAAATTTCAACTGCTATAAATGAGGTGATTTACACTTGCTAATAATAACTGTAACTATCATTTGGGGTGGGGGGCTGAGTCCTAAGGATTTATAATAAGGGTTGTTTTTACTGGCATACTAATAGCTGACTGTGAGAGCTGAGATGTTTCTGTTCCAGTCCTTTCCTCTTGGATAAAATTAGGTGCATGGATTGCATATATCAGTATAATCAACCCCGCTAAGATGTCAAAACATAAATCTAAGCTCATCTTGTTTTCCTTTTATTTTTTTTTCTCCTCCTTGTGCTCTATCTAAAATAAATAACTGAAAATAACTGGATGAATAGAATCCATTTCTCCAAAGGAAGAAAAATAATTGCCTCCAGACTTCTAACTTACCTGCCAAATTGCATCCTGATGTGAATTGCAATGGACAAATTATAATCTTTTGAGACAAGGAAAGAAACGATGGAGTCTGTAAGTGACCCTTCCCTGGTAGGCACATTCAAAATGAAACTAAACTTGGCAAGTGATTTGCACTCACATCGGGGAAGAGTTGGTCCCCAGGTCATCCTTGAAAGACATTAACTTATGAGTGAGAGGAAAATAGCTTGCAATGCAGGCTGATGGCCCGGGGTTGAACAGAAGGCAGTCTCAAGTGCTATCAGCTTTATGCACACCACAAGCTCCATATTCCAGCACTTAAGAAAAAAAGCCAAACCAAACAACCAGAACAAAACAATGACAATACAGAGCACAGAGGGGGAGGGAAATCTAAGCAAGGGAGCCTCCTGTTTGCAGGGCTGGTCTTGCAAAGATGTTTTACAGAGTGGTGCTGGTAGGGGTGGCCTCATCAGCAAGATCTGAGCATCTGTCTTCAGGAGGTTCAACATTTCCGCTTGTGACCAAGTTCCTTTGTTCAGCCCTGCTCAGGCTTCAGGTTTTGTAAACTGTTGCAGTCTGTTCTTGGTTATTTAAGAGTGCCATGGTGCAGTTCTGTGTAACAGCCAGGCTGTGGGCTGTGTCTTGGTTTACTTTGTAATCGGTACTTTGGGTAAATGCAAAGCAGGTTTCAGGGTCTGCTTGTGTTGTGTCACAGTGATATCAGATAGCTGCGTGCCTTTGGAAGGTGCTTACTTGGGCAAAGATGGAGAGATTTCCATCATGTGTTTCAGGCTTGGTTGTGGCCTTTGTCCTGTTTCGAGTCTTGGAGTGAGCTCTCTGGGACTCAGGGCACAGCGGTACACAGGGATGGGGCAACTGGAGATGGTCATTTGTAGGAGGTCCCTTACAACAGGGTGGGAACAGTAATAATGATACCGAGTGTAAAAGTTCATTCTGAACTCCAGAAAGTGCCAATGAAGACACAAAACTTTCCTTTTCAGATGGGAATGTGAAAACTGGCTCCACAGACCACACTCAAAGCCCTACCTTACAGCCAGAGAACCTGAACCATTATCTATTTTGAGGGTTGTATTTTGAAGCATTGTCTGTATTTTACAGCCTTATGCTATAAAATCACAAAACAAACACTGCAGGAGAGTGCAGAGTGTAGCATAAACTTGGGGGGGGGGATGGGGAAGCAAACATAAACTCCAAAGAAAACAAACCAAAAACCCTCAAAGTGTTGTAATTCCCCTGTAGAAAGGATCCTGGTCTTAAGCCAAAACGTCTCAATGAACATAGTAGCTTCTGCTACTGAGGTTGGATGGTTTTGGTTGTTTGGGTTTTTTCGGTTGTTGTTGCCCATAGTGACTTCCTGACCTCTTGCAGAGAAGGCAGCCAGCCTTACAGCCTTTGTTGTAACTCCAATGCTCTCTGGCATTTAACCAGGTTACTTGATACTGCTACTACCCTTGCACATTGAGGTCCATTCAGATGTATCCTCAAAGTGTCTATCCAAAACACCTGCTATCAAAAGGCTTTAACTCTAGCTCAGCTGGGGGTGGTGTAGGTAAGTTGATAGATTTTTCCATTATTGGAAGCTGAAAGTCAGAAGCTAAGCTAAAAACTTCTTTTTTTTTCAAGCTGAGTTACCTGAAAACTAATCTTGAACTTTGTATTGTGGTTGTTTGTGAGAGTGGTGCTACCCTGGGAGGTGATGCTGGATAGAGGAATGAAGACAGGGAAAAAAAAGGAGTGAATCCTTCCAGCCTGAGTTGTGAGCAGCAGGAGTCTGCAGAAAAGGAAGAGACAAAAGGTTGTGTTCCAGTGTAAAATACATGTGCTGATCTGGTGAGAAATAACATCCCCATATCCATGGCAGATTCTAGAATAGCTGTGATTGCTTTTTAATCTCAGGAATATTAAATGTCATTTGATCAGCTTGCTCTAGAAGATGGTAGCAGTTACTGCTAGCACTTTCTGAGGGAAACATGAGCTGTAGAGACTTATTAATAGGATGTAAACCAATTATTTGTTTGTGTGCTTTGCCCCCTCAGGAATCTTTTCCTTTATGTTTTCTAAATAATACAAGACAACCTTGGCAGCAGAATCCCCACAGTTGTTAATGTCAGATTGTTATCAGATTTGGCAGCGATTGTTTTCTAATAATATGTATGTTTTTCCCTGGCTGCCCATGTCAGAGTGACAGTTTGCTGAAGCTCAATGCAAGATTAAAACCAAACCAAACCAAAAAAAAATCAGCACCTGCCATTTGCATCCCTGAAAACAAATGATCTAGTTAGTGCAGATCCTGGTTGGTGTTGTTTATCCATCTTCTAGTTATCTAAGAGAAGGATTTCCATGAAGCACAGGGGAGGTAGGGTTGGATTTCCTTCTGGTTTTTAGGTCCTCTTTAGATCCTGGTCAAGTTTGGGCTTGAATAATAAATTTCCTACCCTCCCAACAGAAAGGCTGATGAAAATAATTTCAGTTTTAGTCTTATTTGTAAGGTTTGTTGAGATGTTTTAATTTAATCAGCTTCAACCAACCTAGTTAAGTGATAGTATCTGCTCTGAGAGTGGTAAGCAGAGGCCCATCAGTGGAAATGCCTGGTGCAAGGTCTCAGAAGTCAGCATGTGCCAGGATCCTTCTTCTCTTCCTCCTCCAGGAAGGCTTTGTCAAATTTCAGAACAGGATGCACACTTCTGACTTTTCTTTTTTCCTGCAGTGTGTTTGTGTCGCCAGTACTCTGACCCAAATCAGTGCAGTGTTAAAAAGCCTTTCTGCCTGGCAGCTCCAGTTGTTTGGATGCCAAGTTGTCCAAGAGACCAAAAGGAAATGATTCTGTCTTGCATCTTCAGCCAGTGTGGCAGTGCAAATGCAACAGCTGTCAGGGTCTAAACCAACCGTCAACTTTTCTCCACACCAGCCTGTTTCCTAAACAAAGCTCTCCCATTACCCACTATTATCCATCTCCCTGAGGAGCCCCATCTTCCCCCCCAGCTGCTGTCTTCCTCTGAAGTGAACAGGAAAGATGGACTGAGTCTGATCCTGGGGCAGGATTAACAACCTGTGATGTGTCACAGCAGAGAAGAAAGGGCAGAGTTTAAAGCTCCTCTCATCTGTTATGGCAACAAAACACAACAGAAGAAGTAGCTGATTACCAAACACAACACAACTCCTTTCAGAAAGGGATTAAGTAGTTGAATGCACTTTTTGAGGCTGAAAGTGATAGGCTGTTAAATATAACCCTTTCAGACTATTTCTTCCTGGGGATTATTTTGGAAAAGCACTGTGACCCTGGATCAATGAGCATCCCTTGATGCTGAGAGTATTAACTAGGAACAAGAGCAGTGAGCAAGCACAAGCTGCTCTGGGTTGTTTTTTGCCTTATCAGTCTTCATCGCAAGATTACTCAGAAGATCCTCTTCTCTTGTCTCTCTGATACTCTTAGCCAGAAGATTAGCTCTTGTTAAATTTCTAGAGTGATTTGAGTCTTAGTGTAATGGAAGAGTGTGCCTTGCTTTAATTTATTTGTCTGTGCCGGTGTTTAAAATCTGGAAGACAGGATATTCCATTTTTAAAAACGAAAGAGAGATTCATTTAGTAAAAGTATATTTTTAGGGGGTGAGAACTTGGGGTGTTTAGCAAACAGGAGGCTACACATGATAGACCAACCCAAATTCTGGAGCCCCTATTACAAGAGGGATATGGAGGTGTTGGAAGGTGTCCAGAGAAGGGCCACGAGGATGAGCAGAGGGCTGGAGCACCTCTCCTGTGAGGACAGACTGAGGGAGTTGGGGCTGTTCAGTCTGGAGAAGAGAAGGCTCTGAGGTGACCTAATTGTGGCCTTCCAGGATCTGAAGGGGGCCTACAAGAAGGCTGGGGAGGGACTCCTTAGGATCTCAGGTAGTGATAGGACTAGGGGGAATGGACTGAAGCTGGAGGTGGGGAGATTGAGGCTGGAGGTGAGGAGGAAGTTCTTCCCCACGAGAGTGGTGAAGCCCTGGAATGGGTTGTCCAGGGACATGGTTGAGGCCCCGTCCCTGGAGGTGTTTAAGCCCAGGCTGGATGAGGCTCTGTCCAGCCTGATCTAGTGTAAGGTGTCCCTGCCCATAGCAGTGGGGTTGGAACTAGCTGATCCTTGTGATCCCTTCCAACCCTGACTGATACTATGATACAATTCCCAGCCTCAATGATGTCTGACTGCAAGCTGGTGTGGGAAAAGGCTGGCATCAGGTTATAGAAGAATCCCTTATTTCAAGAAACTAGCACAAGTGGAGAAAGTATATCTGTCTCTCTGTGATTTTATTTACTGTGGGTTTTGTCCATCAAAGAATAGCAAATTATGACACTTATTTGGGTGAAATCCCCCATTTTGGAATTTTTTTACTTGACTGAGTGTTTCTCTTTTTAATAACCACAATTGGAGTTCAGGAACAGATATCCAGGGGACAGAAATACTGAAATCTTTGCCCACCCCTTCCTTCAGACTCTTTCAGTGAAAGCTGCTGAGATCTCACCACAAAGCCCCCACCACGCTTTGGGAATATAGTAAACCCTAGAATACACTGTAATGAGCAAACCTGGAGCAGAATGCAATGGGTTTGGTGTTAAATCAGAAAAGCATCCCTAACCTGTTACTGTTCAATGTTCCCTGGCATTCACACTTGAAGTGCGTGCAGCTGCCTAGGGCTGGGTGTGATGTCCTTGTTGACTGCATGCTTTACCAGCCTCAGTGTCTGTGAAGCAGCAGAGCTGAGGCTATTTAGGATGGGAGGAGGAAGAGAGCTCTTTAGGTTGAATCCAGTCATGTACTGACTTAGTCTCAGCTCATATTGGCTTCTGTAGCCTATCCAGTTTGCACATGAAATTGAGGTGAGGGGAAGGATAGAGTTGGAAGTGATACCTCGTTTGAGCAGTGTATTCCACCTCAGCACATGTTGGTATCTCAGCTGCATCTGTCCTATGTGAATGAATTTACCAAGTAATCCAAAGTGAAGAAAAGAGCAGCTTCATAGTGTAGCAGAAGATATTTCCTCTCTGCTGCAATACTTGACTCTGTGAGTGACCACTTAAACCTTGCAGACAGCAGCAGAGAGCACCTGAGACTGCAGCTCTTACTACCAGGGGAGAATGTAGATGGGGCTTCTGCTATCCATGAAGATTGTCATACACATTTGGAGTAGTCTGAAGCTGTGAGCCCAGAGTTTTCCTGCTGCAGGACACATAAAACACAAGGCTAGTGTTTCCATTTCTGCCTTGGTGCTAAGTCACTGCAGACTAGAAGAAAGAGGAACCACAACAGATTTAAAGCATAGCGAGATGTATGTACACCTCCAATTTTAGAGTCTGCTGGCAAAACTCCTGTTTATATTAAGTAGAAGGGTTCCAGTTGTGAGGTTTTGATCAGCCAAGATGTAATCCTTCTGTGGAAAAAAGATAAGCTGACATGAAAACATTACCTGGGATACTGATTTTTTTTTAATCTATATTGAGAAGTGTGATGGTTATTGCTCAGGGTTATTGCTGGGGAACCTTGGGCTTTCTCTTTGAAACCTGGCTTGCTTAAAGCCAAATGACACCAATTTGCTGATGATATTTTGGAGGGTGGTGCTTTTGAGTCAGTATGTAATCCATACTTGCATGTGATGTTGGGGGATTCTTTGAAGGTGTAGAACTTCTGTGGATAATGCAACAAAAAGACTGAGATGTGAAAGAGGATGTTTCAAAAGTCATTGGAGATAACCTTGCTCACTGCAGGGTGGTTGGACAAGATTCATAGAATGGTTTGTGTTGGAAGGGACCTGAAAGGTCACCTAGTTTCAACCCCCTTGCCCTGGGCAGGAACACATTCCACTAGAGCAGTTTGCTCAAGGCTTCATCCAGCCTGGCCTTGAATATCTCCAGGGAGTGGCCATCCTGGGCAGCCTGTTCCAGTGTCTCACCACCCTCACTGTAAAGAATGTCTTCCTAATCTCTAGTCTAAATATGCCCTCCTCAAACTTCAATCCATTCCACTTTGTCCTGTCACTCCCAGCCCTTGTCAAAAGTCCCTCCCCAGCTCTCTTGGAGCTTCTTTCAGTGACTGGAAGGCAGCTCTAAGGTCTACCCTGGAGCCTTTTCTTCTTCAGGCTGAACAGCCCCAACTCTCCCAGCCTGTCCTCAGAGGGGAGGTGCTCCAGTTTTCTGGTCATCTTTGTAGCCCTCCTCTGGACCCACTCTAGCAGCTCCATGTCCCTCTTATGCAGTTTGATGACCTTCAAGGATCACTTCCAACTCATGATTCTATGATTTTTCAAAGGTGGCATGCCAGAAGCTTAGGTAAGCATGAAGCCGAGCATTTATTGTCCTTAAGGGTTCACTTGGATCTTTTAGAGCTGCTAGCTGTAGCTGCTGGTTCAAAGTGAGGTGTGGATACACTCACTACTCCTTGTAGTTTCAAGCAGATGGTACTTTGAGTGGAAAAACCCTCCAGTGATTCACCCACAAAATGGTTGCGCTTAACCCATGTCTGAAAGTGGATCTGCAAGATCTTTTCAGCAAAGCATAGGGACGTTGTGTCCTTTTACCACGACTTTCTGGTTACTTAGCTTAACATTTGTTCAAAATACTGTTTCATATGATTTTGAATAGCTACTTTTTACTGTGAAACCCTGTAAAATGCACAGCTTAGTGTTACAGCCAAGTGTGGAGCCCTGGAAGGAGTTTGCATCTCCGCTGCTTTACTGTTACATCTTCTGCATCATTAGCAGAGCTCAACAGCAGACTCTTGTCTGCTATTAGAGAGGCCCTTGCCACTAATAGGAAAAAACTGAATTACTGTGAAGTGGTAATAAGATGTAGCAGTACTGCCTTTCATGATTTTATCAGGAGTCTCATGGTTTTTTTAGTTTATTTATTAATATTTTTGTTTAATCTTAGATCCTGGAGTAATATCATGGTGTGAAAGACACTCCCTTTCATGAGGCTAAAAAATGAAATGCAAATAAAATCCTGAATATACATGTCATGGATTCTAAAGCAGTTTCATAGGAGGGAGGGTTTGACTGGTGGTGGTTTGTATACTTGAGATTGGAAATACTACAAAGCTTTGTCAAGCTGTAAGAACCAGTGAAGCACATCACACAGGCAGAGCTTTACACCTTGTGCATGTTTGCCATTAGTTTAGTGGAGTCCTGGATAGCTTCCTTTGTGTCCTACACATCTGGGACTCTGTGTGTGTGTTGCTGCTGTGGCTGCAGCTGATTTGCAGAGGCTCTTCTTTCTAGAGCCTGGTCACTCCTGCAGCCTGGCCAGCCCTGGACTGCCGCACCAATGTCACCCAAGGTGCTGTGTGGAAATAGCAGTCACACCTTGGTCACTGCTTCCACCAGCACAGCTGTCCTCAGGTAGTTTTTCAAGCTTGCCCCAAACACAGCTGACTGTAAAAGCAAACATGCACCGGTGCCAAGTAACTGCATCTGCACTGCATCTCTGACAGCATGGCCCAGCTTCTGACCCAGCTTCTGGCAGAGGCTACTGGAGGTTCACAGCTCTGGCTGTTCCTGTTCCTCTGCTGGACACTGCACCTGGGGTGGCAGACATGGCTGGTGAGCTAAATTAATACATCAGGTTTGAAAGACCTGGAGTACCTCCCTTTCTGCTGTTCCACCGTGTGAATGGCTCGGGACAGCACAAGGTAGCTCTCATAGCTACAGGACACTGTACATATCCTTGTCATGAGAACATCTCTGGGCATCTTTGCATGCTGTAAATATGCTGGTGTGCACTTGGAGTATTACCTTGATCTCTGTTTCAGTGCTTAGTCATGGAGAGCAAGGAATGTGGATCCTTGTCCCCAGACAGCAGCAGGGAAGCAGGATTGCAGTGCATTTGTTGTCACTGGGGTAGGCCAGCAGTCCTCTTTCGGAGGCTCTTAGCCTGGAAAGAGAGACCCATGCATTACAAGAGGATCCATGTTTGTTCATTCTTCCTCTTTGTCCTCCACAGCTGAATATGAATTCTCTGTTACAGACAGCTGCTTTGGGAAGGAACATCACTGACATGAATAATCACATTCTGTCAGGGATTACAGCAAGTTGTTAACACATCCAGTGAATAAACAAAGTGAGAGATGTTGATACTACTGCTGTGCAGAAAACTCTGCATTTTCTCCTTCAGATCAGAAGTACTAGTACCAGAAACAACTTCACTGCAGCTACTACCATTGCTACTAAACTTGTCTGATGTATATTGTATTAAATCTGGGGTGCTGGGAGCAGAGTAACCACACAAATCATTCCCTTGAAGGTTTTGGGTTGCATTGGCACCACCTTGGCGAGTGCTGAGATAAAAGGCCAGCCTGGAGCACCCTGTAGGAACCAAGCCATCCATGTGAAGTGCAGCCACTTATTTAAGTAAATCTAACAGCTTCTTGGCTTTGAACAAGAGCTTTTTTTTCCCTTTGTGGTTTCTTTAGATAATTTCAAGCTCATATGTAGCTGCTCCAATCCAATGTCTTCTGGGCAAAGGTGGTTAGAAAATTGTGGTGAAAAACATTGGCTTCTAACTATTGGAAAGACTTGGCTTGCAGAGCTGTGTGCATCTGATGTGTGGCAGTAGCAAAACAGAGCCTGGAGAATGCTACTGTGTCTTCACTAAAAGTCAGTTGATCAGTGTGGTGGCCAACTGGGTTGTGAAAGCACTTGGGTTACTGAAGATGAGGAAGGAACATTGAGCACCAGAGGGTGAGAGCAAAGCCAGCCTTGTAGACCAAGCAATGGCAGATGAAGCTTTGCATTAACGACTGCACAGTCAGGGCTACTGGAGGAATGAACTGATCATAAAGAGCCCTGGCCTCTAAATCAGCTGAGGTAGCTCAGTGAAATGGCCTGTGGGCAGCTCAGTAGATATTTCTGTTCAGTGCACTGTAACAGTTCAAAAAGATGTAAATAATTAAAGGCTGAATAAAAGCTTGGAGCCTGGAATAGCAAATGCTGCTGTTGCTTGAAGCAGTTGCTCAAGGACTTGCTGCTTTCATTGTGCACTGTCCCCTGGAAAACAGCTGAAGTGAGGATGTAGAGATGACCAGTGGAGATGCTTACACATACAGAAAGGCCACAGTATGTCAGCATGCTGAAGGGACTGGAACTGGGTATGAGGAAATAGAGAGGACTTCAGAGTTGTTAACAGTAGAAACAGTAGCTGAAGTAATCCATCTCCTTTCTACATGGTATGAGCCCAGGGCATGCATAGCACAATCCATTTGGGGATGGTCATGTTCTCAGCATAGATCCATAGAATGGTTTGCGTTAGAAGGGACCTTAAAAATCATCTAGTTCCAACCCCCCTGCCATGAGCAGGGACACCTTCCACTAGCCCAGGTTGCTCAAGGCCTCATCCAGCCTGGCTTTGAACACCTCCAGGGAAGGGACATCCATGACCTTCATGAGCAACCTGTTCGAGTGTCTCTCCACCCTCATTGTAAAGTATTTCTTCCTACTCTCTAGTCTAAATCTACCCTCCTCAAGCTTCAATCCTTTCGTCCTATCACTGCAAGCCCTTGTAAAGAGTCCCTTCACCACATAATGTGCAGTTATGTTGGGGAGTTCAATGATGCAAGATAGCTTGGGAAGCCTGGCTGTGGACCACAGAGCAGGTGAGGCAGGCTAGAAAACACGGGGAGAAGGAGGGAGGGAGTGAGGTAGTTTTGCACCTGCATTTTTCTACACTGGGATGTGTCCAAAACTAACAAGAGCATCGCTTCTGTGCCAGCACCAGAGATGTCCTGCAGGGTGGGAGATCCAGGCCAAGCCCTGCTCTGAGAAGGGGCTTGAGGCAGCATTGGGCTTCACTTTCCCTTTCTTTCACCTGTACACTGTTGTACAGATCTATGTCCTACTGTGTCCTCCTGAGATCCGTGTTTCAGACAGCACTGTAGGGGCGTGGGAGTAAAATCAGACCCTTGTGAACAATTAATTTGTATCATCTTCTCCCCACTAGCTCGGTGGCCCGGTCTTGCTTTTGCCTGTGCTCTGTCTCAGTGGAACAACATAACAACACTATTTCCAAGCACTTTATGTGGGGGTTTTTTTTGTTTTCTTTTATGTGCAACAGAGATAGACTTTCACTCAGCACTTTGCAGAATCATTTAATGCTGTTTGTTTTTAATCTGTTGTGTGATTAAAATAGATTAATGATGTAGTAACATAAAAACCCTCGGGGGGGTTTGTTCTCTTTGTAAATATTCTCGAGAATCTCTTCTGTCTTCTAAACTGTGTGTAGGGAGAGTACTTAATGGGACCTGGGGAGAAGAGAGACGCATTTTAAACTTAATATAAGAGTTTAATTTTTAATGGGTTTCATTTGTGGGTAGAGTATTCATATTGGAGTGGAAATTAAAGTGTCTGAATGCTTTGTGTGTAAGCTGTTGGAGCGTCTATAAAGGAATGTGCGAGCGAAAACCGTTCTTCCCTTTTTTATCTCATCTTAAAAATGTGAAATTACAGAAGCTGCTGATTGATATCATTTACTGATAGTTCATCCAGTTTTGCAAACCTACCAACTTACCTTTGAGTTTTCTTTAGCTGACAGTGAGAGGTTTACTCTGCAGAGAGCAGTGACCTCGCCTCCTCCAGCAGGTCGCTTGTTTGTTCCCACATGGATCTCTGGAGGGCTGTGCAGAGGATGAGAAGTTATTACAGGAATTAAGTCACTTACAGCATGGTGCTGGCCATATGGACAAGTGAAGTTAATGGAGCTGCATGTGCTGCAGTGGGTTTTATTCATGTTCAAGTAAACGGTCTCTTGAAGGGTGAAAAGAAGCATTAGTTGCTTCATAAATGTACTCTGGTCTGGAGTAAAGGTTCTGTGGTTTTCTTTCATCATTAGGGAGATTTTTACTTTGTGTTATTATCTAATACTAGGCTTTGATCATACCAGCCTGAGGAGGAGGTGTGAGGCTCAGTTGTAGGTGGCTCCTGTTGTGCTTCATGCACTGCTTGTCCAGAGGCTCCCCTGTGTCACACCTTGTGAGGGAGACTTCAACTCTCAAACTATCAAAATAGAGACCTCTTGCTTATTTGATCACTATTGCCATCTGTGGAAGAGTGTTAGGTTTTGAAGTGCTCCATCTTTTCTTAGGCAACTTTCCCTGTGCAGAACTGGCTCCTGATGGCCACGGGCCACGCTGGGCTGCCAGCAAAGGGAGCTTGACATGGCAAGTGCAGGCAAGCTGGCTGGATTAGTTAGTTAGGCTTCTGGGTCTAAATCACAAGTTTATTTGACTTCTTTGCAGGAGTTTATAACTAGCCAGTGCCTCAGTTTTTGATGTATGTAAAGTGGGGGTGGCAGAAACCCCCTTTACAGCTACAGACCCTTCTAGCAGCTGCAGCCACAAACAGCAGCGGTCCCTGCTGCAAACACAGTTCCAGGTCTGTGAGATTAGTTTAATACCTCAGCTTTATCTTGGCCTTGTGGACTGCTTTCTGTCTTCATGTGGAAGCATCAGAATCTCCTCAGGCTCTTTTGTAAGATTAAGAGCTTCCCTCGGCATCCTGACAAGGAGGAAATTTAAGGAACAAGAGTATTTAACTTAAAGCTAATCTGGTCTTTGTGAAAGCAGGAGGATTAGAACATTAAGTTCTACATGCCTGGCAGGTTTATGCCACTGATGGCACTGATGAACGAAACGCTATGCAGAGGTGAGCTGGAGATGGATGGTGTGCTGGAGCTGAAAGGAGGGAACGGGCATTTGCAGAGCAGTGTCTTCAAGTGTTGCCAGGCAGTGAGTGTCTTTGAGTCCACACATCCACTGCAGCATGGCTGTAGGACTGTTCTGCATGGCTGTGCATCTCATAAAGGAAGCACAGAGCATGTGGATGAAGTTGTGTGGGGAAAAGGGCAAATCTGTACCCCTGCCTTGTCTTGTGCTCACTGGAGCGCCATGTGAGCCTCCAACCCTGAGCAATGCCAGTGTATTCTTCCTTCACAGCATCTCCTCCTGTACATATTTCCTGGGACACAAGCAGTTTGTATCTCCAAAACCTTCTGTATATCTCCAAACTTGCTTTGTATCTAGAATTCAGCTTTAAGCCTCACTCAGAGAGCAGTAACTTGGGAGAAAACACATCATGCCTTCGTTGTGGCACCACCTCATTCCTCCTGAGGACAAGTTGTTGAACGTTTTCAACAGTTTCCAGTAAAACTGGTGACTGTTGGTAAATGTTAAACCATCTTTTGGGGTTTTATCCCCACTACCAGTCAGAAACAAACTATAAATAAGCTTGAAGTGAATGCTGGAGAGCTTCCAACCCAAATGGCAGACTTAGCACCTCGCAGGAGCAGGAAAGGTTTGAATCCTTCCAGAAGTGGAGAGTGAGAAGCAAGTGTGGGTTTCTACCTGAAACACGAATAATTTGCCTGTGCTGCTCTCCCTCCTCCCACTGAATAAATCTGCCAGCCCTGCTTTGATACCAAGTGTGAGAAATGCTCCTCTCTTGCAGCAGGGCAGGGCTGATGACTGTGTTTGCATGGGATGCACCCACATGCACAGGCCTACATATGATAGATATATGTGTTGTTGTGGGCTGGTCTGTTGAATGGAGCTCTTAATAGCTTATTTCTGAATGTTAATGGGCCCACTTGATTTTCTGTGTATTTTGCATGTCGTGCTGGAGATTGCTACAGTTTGAACCTTCTGCGAGGATTATCTGTGATTAGAAAGCATTGGTGGTTGTCAGGGCCTAATGGAGAGCTAACCACATGAGCTCAAGACATGATTATAAAATGCTTTTGGCTGTCAGCCTCGCTGAAAAGTGAACAAACCCAGTTAGGTTCTTCTCCTACATCTGAATGCAAGGAAATAAATGATTATATATTACATTTACTTACTCATTTACTTACTCAAATGCATCTCAGTGAGGAGTGTTGGCGTTCTGCCAGGCTTGAACTTGACCTTTTTAAAATCCTTGTCATTATTCTCATGAAACTAATACAGAGAGGCCTTAAGCAAGAGTTGATTCGTGTTTCACATCAGCCCCTGCCCTGAAAACCTCATCATCTAAATACTTGGGAAAGAAACGGGGACAAGCACTGACCTAACAGCATCTTGAGAGAGCCACAGCAGAACTTTAATCTTCGAGTCTAGTGCACAGTCCCTGAATCATGGTGATTTTTTCCATAGTTCAGATAATTTTCTCTATATATTTGGAGATGTTGCAACATCAGTTTGTCCAATACATCCTCGAGGGTTATTGCTAAAAGCTTCTCATAGCCTTGTAAGAAGTATGTGCCTCGGCATTTCTATTACCTATTAAACCTGGCGAAATAATAGAGTTTTCCTGTGTCATAACAAATCATGCCTGTGCTGCAAACATTCTCCGAGATTTAATGAGCTCTTGCTGTTTTGCAGGGGTCCAGACAACTTGTTATTGTGACTGTTATATAGTGCAGGATTATATTATCCAAGCTGTCTCATAAAAAGACAAGACGGGCTGTCGGGAAAGCTGATGGCGCTCCGCAGGAAGCGTGTGTGCTCCTGGGCTGTGTGACACACTAATGCACCCTTTTTTTCATGGCAATGCAGTTACAGATGTGCAGCCTTTGGTAATTCCCTTATGATTACACAGAGGTAGCAGCAGAAGGCAGTTTTGTTTCTTCCTGTAGTCCCTTTAAACTGAAGCAGAGTAAGAGGGGACAGAAGAGAGGGTAAGAAACAGTCCATATTTCTCTTACCCTTTGGCCTGGGTCCCAAAGTGGAGCGAGAGAGGGAATTTGGGGAGTTAGAGTCCACTTTGACTTTTAAGAGCTTCTCTTGAACAAGCTTCCACACAGCAGCATAAAAAACATTGGTGTAAAATGTCAGAACTAGAGCAAATTGAACCGTTTGGCAATTCTGCTGCTTTCATCCGGAGTCTCATGCCTGCAAGGATGTGAAAAAGTCAATGCCATGAATTGAGAGGCATTGATTATTTCACTGGGTTGCTGTTGAAACGTCATATATGCGCTTGATCCGCTCGCCCAAAGCCCTGCAAACATTTTAGTTTCCCTTCCCTTTGTGAAAAGAGTTGAAAATATTGTAAAATTGAAAGTGGCCTTGGGTTTTTGTTTCCTAATTTTAAAGTATTTTGCTTGAACTTCAACAAATGTTGTTTGTAAAGGTTCTCCTCACTCCAGGGTGGATATTTGATGCCACAGATGGGCCTATTCTTAATGCATTTTCTAAGGCATTGAACCTTCTGTTGGACAGTGCCATCTGCAGCCCTGTGGACTTTAGGACGTTTGGATAAGCCTGCCTCCATCAGCCAGCTTGTGGGGCTGGGCCTCTGTTCCTTGGAAAACAAACTGGTTATGGAAATGTCCTTTTTTTCCTGCTGCCTCTCTGCCAGGACATACCTTGCCACCTGGTTAAATTATAGCAAGAGGTTTCAATGAAAGCCTTGACTGGGAGGAAGCTTGGGGTTGAAGTCTGTGATGTGGAGGATGTAAAGGCTGTGGTGCTGCATGCAAGTCAGCTGTGGTGGCTCCTGAATCCAGGAGTCCCTCATGGTACCCAGGTGGCAAGTGTGAAAGCTGCCTTTGCTTTGTACTGCTGAGCATCTACCCTGTTTTACCTGAGACACAGTGCAAGAGGCAAAAAAAAGGGGATTATTGCGGGTATTTGTGGAACTGATTTGACTGTAAGATTATCCACAAGGGTGAAAATATTTACATCCCACTTGGTTAGAAATCTGTTTGTTTAGCTAGCATTAATTACCTTAAGTCATCTCTTTCTGGTGGAAGACTAGTCAATGTCTGGTTAATTTCCAAGATTCAAACCTTTTGCTCTAGAAACACACTCCTATTAGTATGCTAAAGCAGTGTTGTGAAAATACACATATGGAATCGTGGTGAGCAGGGTTTGGCATGGGCCCTCCAGGGCATGGCAGTGTGAAGCGATGGGTGATGGGTGATGGGACACGAAAGGCTGTATCCCTGAAGTTGAGCACTGCAAAGGTATTGAGCTGCAGTGGGAGAAGAGCAGAAACCAAACCCTTTCACCCCCAACTCTGCAGAGCCCTTGAGCACATCCTTAGGTTTGAGATTAGAAGAAGCTTTTTGACTGAAAGGGTTTTTGAAGACTGGAACAGACTCCCCAAGGAGGTGGTTGAATCCCCATCCCTGGAGGTGTTTCTAAGGCACAGGAATGTGATGCTGAGAGTCGTGGTTTAGACTTGGTAGAGAATGGTTGGACTAGATGATCTTAAAGGTCTTCTCCAACTGAAATAATTTTATGATTCTATGTCTCCATGGCTAAATGAGAAATTAACCATGTACTGTAATAGTGCCCCCAGTGGGATGTTTCCCCTGATCAAAGGCCTTAGACAAGAAGAATGGAGAGGAGAAAATAAAATGGGAGTTGTTCAGCTGTTTGAGATAAAAATGAAAGTCAAGCAATAAAACCTCTTTTCTCCATGATTCAACTGTACTAGATGGAAGATGTTCAGATGTTGCGTTCCAGGCCAGCTCTGCAGAGCACTGAGCCAAAGGAGGCTCTCTACAGCAGGGGGTTTCTGCCCTGTATCTCCAAGCTGCTCAGATAACACAGAAATCCCCAGCTCTGAGGTTTGCAGAGTCCAGGCTGCCAGCTGTCTGAAGGCAAGGTGGTGGTTCCTTGCTGGCAAATTCTCGAGCATGGGCTGTTGCTGGCACTGTGCAGAGCTGTTGAAGTAACAGCCAGGATGCACAGTGCTGCTCTGGGGGAGGGTTGTCACCACCACCCCTGTCTGTAGGACACTGAGGATGGCCCAGATTGTGGAAAATCTGGCTGTGTGAGGCTGTAACTGCAGCGAGCAGGGAAGCCGATGATTCCTTTGACTGTATGAGATGAAGATCCCCAAGCAGGCACATCCTGAAGCATGCCAACACTCAGGCATGGCATGGTTGATGTGCTAGCTGGTGTGTGAGTCCAGGTGCCTCTGCCAGGTTCATCCATACATCAAATAAGCAGCTGCTGGTTAATCACGATTTGATTGCCTTCACATCCAGTCAAATATGTGTATAGCTTGAGGGAGACTGAGAGCTTTAGTACTGAGGCTGTTGCTGATTTAGGGATCTGTAGTAGGTGCTGCAGGATGAAGGCTGAAGGCTGTGGAGAAGTTCTGCAAGCGTTTCTTTCAGCAGCAATGTTATTGAAGAAAGCTTTGCCAGATCATGCTAGGAGTGGCTTTAGAAAGAAGGGAAAATAAGAGAGAAGAGGTAACTTTGAATTCAAATTACTTACCCAGACTGGCTGGTAAAGTGGCCACACAGGACAGGGAAAGGTGGTGTGTGGTGTGCAGACATGGCCAAGGGTGGGTGCATGGAGCTGTGTACCTGCAGGAGACAGCACTGCGGGCATCTGTCTTTCTCCTGATCTGCCAGGAGCGCAGGTGTGACATGCCCAGTGCTTGCAGGATCATCAGTTTGCTTTGTGGTGAGCAGCAGAGGTGGAAGGAGAGCTATGGGAGCAAAGCAAAGCATGAGCTCCATTCCCACAGGTGCCTCAAGTGCTAAGCATTGTTTCCCCCACCCTGATCCAGGGCACCATTTGTTCAATGCTTGGCTTAAATTTCGGTGTGAAAGAAGTTTGATAAAGTTAGTCAGAAATATTCTGGTGAGTCTGTAATGTGGGAATAGGGAGATGGCTTCTCATTTCCCTGCCTAATGCGTTTAAAAGTAACAAAAGGAAATTGTAAGTTGAGTTGTAGAGCTCCCTGATGCAAGATAATGTTAAGGTAAAGAGCTTAGGAGGGTTCAGAGGATTATTAGACATTTATAGAAATAATAAAAATGTTATCACAGCTCTACCAAGTGGGATATCAGCTTGCTAGAGGGAGCAACCCTCAGTGTTCATTCTATTAACCTGCCTCTTGCCAAGAGGGCTTGGAAGAGCTTTCTTTGTGCGCAGGTTGTGGCTAAGTTCTGCGTTCGCTTCATCCAACTGCATCTGCAGCTGGTGTGAGTCAGAAAGTAAATACCATATTAAATGGCCCATTGATGTTATGCTTCACACATGACCTCTGCACCCATCCCTGGAAGAGCTGTCTCTCCTCTTTTCTGATCTCATGTCTGATGGCTATTGCCGAGCTGACACTCAGACGGGTGCCTTCGGGAGAGGGATGATAAATGCGAAACTGTGTTTGTTTATTTAGAGGAAACACTCATGATTAATGGTACAAACTGTTTATATATATAAAGAGCCTTTGCTCTGAGGGCTGGGAAAGCAGCTGCTGACAACGTGGGGCTGTCCTGCCAGCCCTTCCCTCAGTTTACAGCTTTGTGGGGAAGTGGAACCTGCATAGAAAGCAGCTCTCCAAGCAGTCTGCAGCGCGGCTGTGTGCCCCACAGACTGTATATCCCAACTGACAGCTGAGCAAACTTATGAAATAACAATTGAGGATGATTATATTGGTTCTGAGGATTAGCACAGCAGGTAGCCCTGTTGGCACAGGGCAGGGTTTGGGCCGAAGGATAAGTACACATTCTTCTTCTTACTGCGGCTAATAGGAATCTGCCAGACTTTGAAGGCTAGAAAAGGCTCACTGGCCACCTGTGAGCTAATCACATGGATTTGCCTCATTCTGCATTTCAGCTCACTTGGAGCCTGTAATCTAATTTCCAAACAGAGATGAGAAGAGTGAACAATTCATTTTCTACTTTACTTGGCTGTGTGGGTAAACTTTTAATCCTTTTAGAATTACAGTTCCTTGCAACATGGAGGTGACACCACTAAGTCCTGTGTGTAAGGCTCAACTCTTTGAAGGCACCAGTTGCTGGATAACAATGAGCCTCAGCAAGGCACAACATGAGTCAAAGTAAAAGCTGGGAGCATAGGATACTTCCCAAATGGTGTTTCGGAGCATACACAGGCTAACTATTTCAGATTGTATAGGAAAATCTCATTTCTGTATTTGTCATTGTGACTCAGACCAGAATCACAGAATTGTCTAACTGGAAAAGACCTCTAAGGTCATTGAGTCCACCCATTAACCTAACATCTAAATTATATCCCCAAGCACCACATCTACATGACTCTTAAATGCCTCCAGGGATGGGGACTTCACCACCTCCCTGGCCAGCCTGTTCCAGTGCCTGAGAACCCTTTCAGTGAGGAAATTCTTCTAAATATCCAATCTGAACTTCCCTTGGTGCAACCTGAGGCCATCTTCTCATGTTACTATCACTTGTTACTTGATTGAAGAGACCAACCCCCACCTCTCTCCAGCCTCCTTTCAGGCATTTGTAGGGAGTGAGAAGCTCTTCTCTGAGTCTCCTTTTCTCCAGACTAAGCAACCCCAGTTTCCTCAGCCACTCCTCCCAAGTCCTGTGAGCTCTGTGTTAGAGCAGACAGTTGGATAATATCCTACTTTTTCTCTGCAGTATTGGAAACATGAACAAAATGGTGCCCAACATGAGGACACTGAAAAATGACGCTGATGGGAGCAGTTACCATGTGTAAGCTCAGCAGAGTTTTCCTGTAGACACTAATTAGTTAAACTGGTTTTAATTAAAAGTGGGTATGGTCACAGTTATAGAATCATAGAATCAGTCAGGGTTGGAAGGGACCACAAGGATCAGCTAGTTCCAACCCCCCTGCCATGGGCAGGGACACCCCACACTAGATCAGGCTGGACAGAGCCTCAGCCAGCCTGGGCTTAAACACCTCCAGGGCTGGGGCCTCAACCATGTCCCTGCACAACCCATTCCAGGGCTTCACCACTTTCATGGTGAAGAACTTCCTCCTCACGTCCAGCCTGAATCTCCCCACCTCCAGCTTCATTCCATTATGCTCAGCTCTATCTTGGTGTTAGTAAGGGGGGCACTGGAGTTTTTAAGCTGTCTGCTCCTATTGACATCATGCCTTTAAAAACAGAATAGAGAACTCTTGGCTCTAAGGAACAAACTCACAAAGGACCCAGCAGTATGTGGCTGGTGAGTTATGGGCTTGACACCTCTTGGGGGGAATAAATGTGTTATTTTTTTGTATAAACATATCACACAGATACTGTTTGTCCTTCACATGTTAAACTGAGCTGTCATGCTAAATTCAATCAGTGTTCATAAGGTGATACTTATCATGCTGCTTTTGAAAGGTGGTTTTGTCCAAGCTCATTCAAGTAACCCTGTCACAGGTGAGGAGGAAGAGTAGATGTCATGAGCCTTTGAGGGGATGCTGCAGTGACATGGCCAAGGCAGATCAGTAGTGACTAAGAGGGAGGCAATGGATAAACCCAGTATATTTTTCTTTCCTTACCCTTTGTTGAGCTTAACTTTGTGCTAGGGTTATCCAGTCCATGTTGACAATTGGAAAAAATAAACAAGCCTTGTTGGGCCAGACAGATGTTTGCATGCACTGACTCCTAAGAGATGGAGGGCTTCACCATTGGGCTGAGTCTCCAGGGGATTGGTCTCTGCTCTCAGATATGTGCTGGAGCTGATCTTGTTAGGTTGCATGACCTGGGGGAAGGTTTGGGGATGAGGACCAGCAGCCTGTCCTGTTCTCCCAGCACCAACAGTGTGAATAAAGTGACTACAGATGTGCTTTAAGAGCACCCCAATGGAGATGCAGTGTGGGAAGCTTTTTGAGAGAGGGATTTTGTCTCTCTGATCTGGTTCAATTCCTTTGAGTTGTCCAAATAGCAAACACTCAATTGCCATAATTTAACCAGGCTTGCAAAAGGCCTTTGAGAAGATCCTGATGAAAAAGCTGCTCCTGTGGAAGTTCATTTGTTATGAACCAAGAAACAAGGGAATGTTAGGAGCAAAATGTAGCTAAAGAAAGGAAAGCAGAGTTGGGTTATTTTTATTATGATCTGTGTGCAACATGGCATTGGATGAAAGGCAGCTGAAATCTTGAGTCATGTCTCCTAAGATGGTCAGTGTGAAAGGCAGGAGTGCAAACAGCAACAGCTGCACATGATCTAAAGGTACCTGTGATAGCTGGAGGTGGAGAGAGCCATTAGAAACATAGAGAAACCGCATCAAGCTGGAGAATAGGGACTGAGTCAGCGTGGACAAGCTTGGAGCAATGCACATTAAAGCAAAAGATGCAGGTGCCTGTAGACCTCACAGGGCTCTCAAGCAGCTGGTGCAAGTCAAAGCAAGAAGCTGGATGTTACTATAGGTAACTTAAGGCAGACCTTCACTCACATCTGCAGCTACAGGCTGGGAACAGTTACCTACAACGAGAGAGAGGAATTGGGTGGTGAACAGTATGGTGAGGATGGAAATACTTTGGCACAGCTCCTGAGGGCTGTGCAGTTTGGGTCAGAAAGTGTAGAAAGTGCTGCAGAAGCCTAAGAGGTGTGACAAAACAGCAGAGAAAATCGTAAGAAGTGATCAGGCATGTGAAGAAGTCTTGTAGGAGGAAAGACTGGGAAGATAAGAGTTGAAAAACTTGAGCTAGAAGGGGGAGCAAGTTCATCTTGTGAAGGAATAGGTGCTGTTGATGGTTTGGAGAGAAGTCTTTTTTTTTTCTCACAGACATGCAAGAACTGAGGGGAATTAAAAGGTGAGAAATGAAAACCTTGTGGAAGGAATATTTTCATATGGCATGCTAAGAAATTTACTGCTCTGGGCGAGAACTTGTGAATACTCAGAAGGGAGTTGAGCTTGCTGTACATAACAAGGCCGTGGTTGTTATCACAGGTCTAGAAAATCTTGGAAGAAAATATGAGGCTTTTGGGTGTAAGCCAGCCTTTGACCAGAGATCAGCAGGAGGTCTTATGGGTTGGACTTGTTGATATACATACCCTGGCTGCAAGGTTTTTACACCTGGTTTGGAAAAAATGTGGTGCTGGCTGCCATGTGTGGTAGGAAGCAGGACCTCCAGGCTGGATTAATAAGACGTTGACTTACGTTTCTGTGAATCTAGGTGTGCTTTACAAATGTTGTGATTGCAAGACCTGGATTCCTTTAATTAAAATGTAAAATTGAAACAAGAAACTTCAGCTCTTTGTGCTCAAACCCATTATTATTAAAGAATATCCCCCAATGGCTTTGTCGGCGTCACTTCCCTTGTGGGAAGTTTGCCAGCTCGATGGAGAAAAGTCCACTTCAATAAGCCCTGGCTATTGAACACTTCAGAGCTGCATAGTTAATGGTGTGATTTATTGCTTCCCAACTGGAGAGGTTAGGAAGCCAAAAGATTTTTCCTGTTGGAAATAAACCTTTGGCTGTGCCTCTGTGTGTGTGCCTTGAAGCAGGATTCCGTTATCACAGCGTTGCTTTCTCCTGGGGTCTGTTACCCCTGCTGATGAGGTTTTTAACACGATGATTTCAAGGAGAGGGGTGTTTGGACGTTCTGTACTTCACTATCCCATTCCTTTCCTTAAGTCAAGAGGCACTTTTTAGAAAACTCAAGACTTAAGTGCTTTCAGTATGATGCTCACAGCATACAGGATGTAGGAGTCCCATTTCTGGCGTGTGTTCTGTTTAACAGCTGGATGAAATAAATTGTTTCATATGAAATATTTGAGGACTCTGCGTTCTTAAATCAAGGCCAGAAGCAGCTCAATGACTGAGGAATTGTCAACATCTTGTGCAATTCCATTAAGTGCTGCTTTTCATTGATCTGCAACCTCATTGTTGACAATTAAATCCATTTCAGCGCCGAAGCTAAACATTTTTAGCGGGAGGTAGCGAAATCTTTTGTCCTGAATGATTTTTTTTTTCTCCTCTGTTTTGTAATTAAGTACAAAGCGTGTCGCCAAGTCTTTGCTATTCAGCTGTACTAAATACCTGCTTACCGTGGGATAATTGCTATCAGCAGATGACAGAGTTGCTAGCAACCACGCTTTTCAACACATGGTTTCAATTTGCATAATCAAAGACTTTGCTGGTGTCCTTGGAAATGAGGATGAAAGATAGCTGTGTGCTAAAAATGAGAAATGGGTTTCAGCAAATTATGTGTATCCAGTACAACAGATGA
>NC_071624.1:22469611-22599611 GCF_014839835.1 Dryobates pubescens | reverse complement strand
TGTCCCTCCTCAAAACAGCAGAGACACTGCAGAGGGACCTGGCTGTTCCCTTAAATCCCATCTGAGACCTGCAAGTGGCAAAGGGAGAGAGGAGAAGAAGACACAAGGACTGATGCCTTCATCAGAAGAACATGAGGAGGCAGAGCTCAACAGCAAGGGAGTGGGGAAGCTGCTGGCAGGGTGAGATGGATGGTGGCAGGGTGGAGGTGGTTTGCTGGTGATGCTGAGCTGTCACTTTGGCCAGAGCTGTGGACTGCCCCTTTTTAATCCCATCCTTACCTCTGCCTCCAGCCTTGATGTTTTTCCCCCCCTCAGGCTCAAAAGCAGCTCCTGGGGAGCTGAGCCAGGGCTGAGGCTAGGCAGAAGGCTCCATGGATGGATGTTATGGGTGCTGCCACTCATGAGCGCACCCAGGAGCAGGGAGGGAAGGTGGCTGAGCTGCCAAGCAGAGAGAAAGCTCCTGCAGTGCTGCCTCCAGAGGCTTTCCACACCACAGGGCAGCAAAAGGGGGGGGAAGAAAATAAAAGCCCAGAAATCAATAAGCACCACCCACAGTGTGTCCATCTGCCATTGATTTATGGCCCTGCTGCAGTGCCTTGCTGTCCACAATCACTGGGCAGTCAGCTCCTGTTTGCTGTGATTTCCTTGCCCCTCCTTCCCCCCTGCCTCCTGGCAGACCCCAGGGTGCTCAGGGGCTGGGGCCAGTGCCAGGGTGGGATGGTGGCTGCTTGTCAGGCTCAGGTCTGATCCTCCAAGGGCCAAGGATGGCAGCTGGAGCGCAGAAGTGGGAGCAGGTTGGTGACTGGCTTGGGCACAGAGCAGCAAGGGGGAAAAGAGCAGTCAAGGGGACTGCAGGTAAAGCCAACCAGAAAATTACATTTTGCCCTCAGCTGCCAAAGGCTGAGCTTTATCTCACCAGAAACCAAAAGCTGAGCAGGAGAAGATTTGCTTCCCAGCCTTCTGGACAGCCTTCCCAGCTGGGTTTTGCTCTCCTGGCCACTTCTCTCCCCTGTCACCCCGACCCAGGAGGTCAGACTGATCCAATCAGCCAAGCTCTGCAAGGGCAAGAGCCTCCTGGCTGTGTGCCCTGAGCTGTGCATTTCATTAGAGCAGAGCTTCCTCAGGGGGAACAACGAAACAGAAGCTGTGTCAGATGCCAATCAAGGGTCCTAGGAGTCAGCAGGCTGCTGTCTCCATCTGCAGAGCCCAGCCCAGCCCCCTCCACCACCCCACCCTGACCCCCAGGCAGCTCTGTTGGATTCAAGCACACTGCCCAGCCTGGGTCTGCTGGTTTCCTGCCTACCTCCAGCTCCCTCACGCTCTGGCTGAGAGAAACAGCCCAGAAAAGCGAGGCATTAAGCTTGCCTTCCTAAGGCCAGGCTTAGCTCTGGCAGGGAGACCCTGCACAAGCAGGCAGGGCTTGGATGAGGAGCTGTGGGATAGCCCATCTCAGGGCAAGGCCTGAGGAGCAACCCCTTTAGCTGTTGCTTTGCAGGGCAACACAAGCAGGGATGGCATCTCCAAAGACCCCTTGGAGACCCCCTTGGAGGGGATAGGTGAGCCAGCCAAAGTGGGGAGAGGAAGGGGCAACCATCAGAGAAGGCTCTGAGGAGACCTAATTGTGGCCTTCCAGGATCTGCAGGGGGCTCCAAGAAAGCTGGGGAGGGACTTCTGAGGGTGTCAGGGAGGGATAGGACTGGGGGGGATGGAGCAGAACTAGAAATGGGGAGATTGAGATTGGATGTGAGGAAGAAGTTGTTCCCCATGAGGGTGGTGAGAGCCTGGCACAGGTTGCCCAGGGAGGTGGTGGAAGCCTCCTGCCTGGAGGTGTTTGCAGCCAGGCTGGAGGTGGCTGTGAGCAACCTGCTGTAGTGTGAGGTGTCCCTGGCCATGGCAGGGGGCTTGGAACTGGCTGAGCCTTGAGGTCCCTTCCAGCCCTGACAATTCTCTGATTCTATGATCCTGGGGGAATCCTCCTTACAGGAACTGCTGGGAATATGGGGACCTGCTGGAGAGAATCCAAGGGAGAGCCAGGAGGATGCTTAGGGGACTTGAGCATCTCCCCTGTGAAGAGAGGCTGAGAGCCCTGGGGCTGTTTAGTCTGGAGAAGAGCAGACTGAGAGGGGATCTGATCAATGTCTATCAATACCTGAGGGGCAAGTGGAGGGGGCCAAGCTCTTTTTGGTGGTGCACAGTGATCAGACAAGGACCAATGGATATCAAACTTGAATAGAGAAGGTTTCAGCTCAACATGAGGAGAAACTTCTTTACAGTGAGGGTGACAGAGGCCTGGAGCAGGCTGCCCAGAGAGGTTGTGGAGTCTCCTTCTCTGGACACATTCCAACCCCACCTGGATGCCTTCCTGTGCAGACTCCCCTGGGTGACACTGCTCTGGCAGGGGGGGGGTTGGGCTGGATGATCTCTGAAGGTCCCTTCCAACCTCTCAGGTACTGTGGTGCTGTGGCCAAGCTGGGAGCTTCCCCTCTGGGAGCTGAAGCTGCAGTTCCTGCTGGGGGCACTTCCTTCACTGACCCCTCTGGAAACCATTTCAGTGCCTCTGGTCTACAGGGGAGTCTGGAGAGCAAGCACTGCTTGCAGCCACGAAGCAGACAGAGCTGGATGTGAGCGCTGGCAGGCTCCTGTTGCCCTGAAGCCATGAGGCAATGACTATTTAGGCTTCATTCTGGGGAGGAAGTGAGACATTATGGAAGGGCTGATTGCAGGAGCGAGGGCTGAATGGAAAACGTTGACCTAAATCAACTTGTGACTGAGTGAATGAGCACAACACAGCAAGCCTGCAGCTCAGGGGCTCAGATTCCAGGCACAGTGGACATTCATCGCGAAACAAATGGAATTGGTTAGTGAAGGCAGCTGGAGAGAGGGCAGGGACACAAAAAAGCCCTCAGTTTAAGAAGGACATTGAGAGACTTGAAGGTGTCCAGAGAAGGGCAACAAAGCTGGGGAGGGGTCTGGAGCACAGCCCTGTGAGGAGAAGCTGAGGGAGCTGGGGTTGCTTAGCCTGCAGAAGAGGAGGCTCAGGGGAGACCTTCTTGCTCTCTCCAACTCCCTGAAGGGAGGTTGTAGCCAGGAGGGATTTGGTGTCTTCTCTCGGGCAACCAGCCCCAGAACAAGAGGACACAGTCTCAAGCTGTGCCAGGGGAGGTTTAGGCTGGAGGTGAGGAGAAAGTTCTTCCCAGAGAGAGAGTTGTTAGCCATTGGGATGTGCTGCCCAGGGAGGTGGTGGAGTCCCCATCCCTGAAGGTATTCAAGAGGGGACTGGATGTGGCACTTGGTGCCATGGCTTAGTAGTCAGGAGGTGTTGGGTGACAGCTCGGACTTGATGATCTCTGAGGTCTTTTCCAACCTTATTGATTCTATGATTCTATGATTCTCCAGACTAAAGAGCCCCAGGTCCCTCAGCCTCTCCTCCGCTGGCAGTGCTGCAGTCCCCTGATCATCCTGGTAGCCTCTGCTGGACCCTCTCCAGCAGATCCCTGTCCCTTCTGAACTGGGGAGCCCAGAACTGAACACAGTACTCAAGATGAGGTCTCAGCAGGGCAGAGTAAATCCTAAGCAGGAGGGAGAGAAGCTAAAAATAAAAGCTTGCAAAGCAGAGTTGGTGAAGTAATGGACTGAGGAACCACTTGGAGAGAGGTGTTAGGAAGAAGCAGGGACCCTGCAGAGGTTGGAGAAGGCCATGGAGGCCACCAGGCTTTCATCAGAGTGGAAATTTCATCAGGTCAGGGTCAGACCTTGCCAAAAATAAAACCCCAAAAGGTATTGAAACAAAGAGCTGCTTCTAGAGCCTCAGAACCCATCAGAGAATCAATA
This sequence comes from Dryobates pubescens, assembly GCF_014839835.1. NCBI lineage: Eukaryota > Metazoa > Chordata > Aves > Piciformes > Picidae > Dryobates > Dryobates pubescens. The sequence continues at coordinate 22,595,780 of NC_071624.1, read as the reverse complement.
AGGTTGGAAAAGACCTCAGAGATCAACAAGTCCAAGCTGTCACCCAACACCTCCTGGCAACTGAACCATGGCTCCAAGTGCCACATCCAATCCTCTCTTCAACACCTCCAGGGATGGGGACTCCACCACCTCCCTGGGCAGCACATCCCAGTGGCCAATCTCTCTTGTTGGGAAGAACTTTCTCCTCACCTCCAGCCTAAACCTCCCCTGGCACAGCTTGAGACTGTGTCCTCCTGTTGTGGTGCTGGGTGCCTGGGAGAAGAGACCAACCCCCACCTGGCTCCAACCTCCCTTCAGGGAGTTGGAGAGAGCAAGAAGGTCTCCCCTGAGCCTCCTCTTCTGCAGGCTAAGCAACCCCAGCTCCCTCAGCCTCTCCTCTCAGGGCTGTGCTCCAGACCCCTCCCCAGCTTTGTTGCCCTTCTCTGGACACCTTCAAGTCTCTCAATGTCCTTCTTAAACTGTGGAGCCCAGAACTGGACACAGGACTCAAGGTGTGGCCTCAGCAGTGCTGAGCACAGGGCACAATGACTTCCCTGCTCCTGCTGGCCACACTCTTCCTGCTGCAGGCCAGGATGCCATTGGCCTTCTTGGCCACCTGGGCACACTTCTGGCTCATGTTCAGCTGCTGTCAACCAGTACCCCCAGGTCCCTTTCTGCCTGGCTGCTCTCAGCCACTCTGCCCCCAGCCTGTGGCACTGCCTGGGGTTGTTGTGACCAAAGTGCTTGAAGAGGGAAAGAACAAGGGTTGCTATGTGAGGAGAATAGGGACAAGATCAAGGGGCAGCTCAGGGCACATCCCAGCACTACCTGACCTCCCTTCCCAACTGGGGTGAGGTTGCCCACGGAGGGAAGAGACCTGTGAGGAAGTGGAATGGGGAAGCAGGAGACACGAGTGAGCAGTTCCCTGGGGTGGTGAAGAACAGGCACAAAGGGAAAGCATTCCTGCTGGCACTGATGTTTATGGCATCAGGATGAAGCATTATTGGTCTGGTGTACAGCACATGTGGGGGCTCTGCTTTAAGCAGGAGACACAAGCCCATTAGTCTGCTCTGGTAGAGGATGAGGCTTCCCAGCACATTCAAATGGCAGGGCTAATTGGAAGCAAGTAAACAATGTTAGGAAGGCTTAGCCGAGGGAGATCACGCTGGGCTAAGTGGATTAGTGCAGCCCCTTTGTCTGCAGGATCAGCTGCTCTCATCCTGAGCAGAACAACACCACCTGAAGGGGAAGGCTGCAGGAGCACTGTGTGCTCAGCCTGCAGCAGAGAAGGCTCCAGGGAGACCTTAGGGAAGCCTTCCAGTGCCTGAAGGGGGCTACAGGAGAGCTGGGGAGGGACTTTTGACAAGGGCTTGGGGTGATAGGATGAGAGGCAGTGGCTTTAGGGAGGAGGAGAGGAGATTGTGTCCAGTTCTGGGCTCCTCAGGTTAGGAAAGATGTTGAGATGCTGGAAGGTGTCCAGAGAAGGGCAACAAAGCTGGGGAGGGGTCTGGAGCACAGCCCTGTGAGGAGAGGCTGAGGGAGCTGGGGTTGCTTAGCCTGCAGAAGAGGAGGCTCAGGGAAGACCTTCTTGCTCTCTCCAACTCCCTGAAGGGAGGTTGTAGCCAGGTGGGGGTTGGTCTCTTCTCCCAGGCAAGCAGCACCAGAACAAGAGGACACAGTCTCAAGCTGTGCCAGGGGAAGTTTAGGCTGGAGATTAGGAAGAAATTCTACACAGAGAGAGAGATTGGTCACTGGGATGTGCTGCCCAGGGAGGTGGTGGAGTCCCCATCCCTGGAGGTGTTTAGGAGGAGACTGGATGGGGTACTTGGTGCCATGGTTTAGTTGATCAGATGGTGTTGGGTGAGAGGGTGGACTTGATGATCTCAAAGGTCTCTTCCAACTTGGTCTATTCCATTCCATTCCATTCCATTCCATTCCATTCCATTCCATTCCATTCCATTCCATTCCATTCCATTCCATTCCATTCCATTCCATCTTCAAGCTGCCTTCCAACCTAACCCATCCTCTGAATCCATGAGCCTGTGTGCTGGGACAGAGGAGAGCCAGGGAGGCGTTCAAGGCAAGGCAGAGAAGATAAGAAAGCCAACATCAAGCCTCACATCTCAAAGGCAGCTTCAGAACATCTGCAGATGGGAGCCAGCACACGACCAGGGCAGCACCAGAGGACCACTGCCTCTGTGTAGGAATCCTCCTTTTATTTGATCATTAAAAGAACATTCTCTTCATCTGCCTGAGGCATACAGCGAGAACCAAGCCTGCTGAGCACTTTGAACAGAGCCCTGCTTCCCCAAGGGGGGACTCAGATGAGATTGGCTGCAAACCAGGAAGAGGGAAGCGCTGTACAGCAAGGCTGCAGGACCCTGGAAGTGCAATGGAATTGTGGCACGACAGCTTGGAGTGTAAGGTCTCCCTCAGAGAAGGGAGGCTGGAGCCAGGTGGGGCTTGGGCTCTTCTCCCAGGCACCCAGCACCAGAACAAGAGAACACAGTATCAAGCTGTGCCAGGGGAGGTTTAGGCTGGAGGTGAGGAAGAAGTTCTTCACAGAAAGAGAGATTGGCCATTGGGATGTGCTGCCCAGGGAGGTGGTGGAGTCACCATCCCTGGAGGTGTTTAAGAGGAGACTGGATGGGGTGCTTGGTGCCATGGTTTAGTTGATCAGATGGTGCTGGGTGAGAGGTTGGACTTGATGATCTTAAAGGTCTCTTCCAACCTGATTTATTCTTCTCTTCTCTTCTCTTCTCTTCTCTTCTCTTCTCTTCTCTTCTCTTCTCTTCTCTTCTCTTCTCTTCTCTTCTCTTCTCTTCTCTTCTCTTCTCTTCTCTTCTCTTCTCTTCTCTTCTCTTCTCTTCTCTTCTCTTCTCTTCTCTTCTTTCTCTTCTCTTCTTTCTCTTCTCTTCTCTTCTCTCTCCTCATACAGCAAACTCTGTCTCTGGACTATGGATGCTGCAGCCACAAGATTCATGCTGAAAGGTGTCCAGAGAAAGAACATGAGGATGAGCAGAGGGCTGGAGCTGCTCTGCTGTGAGGACAGACTGAGGGAGTTGGGGTTGTGCAGGCTGGAGAAGAGAAGGCTCCAAGGAGACCTCATTGTGACCTTCCAGGATCTGCAGGGGGCTCCAAGAAAGCTGGGGAGGGACTTTTGAGGGTGTCAGGAGGGATAGGACTGGGGAGGATGAAGCAAAACTAGAAATGGGGAGATTGAGACTGGATGTTAGGAAGAAGTTGTTGCCCAGGAGGGTGGTGAGAGCCTGGCACAGGTTGCCCAGGGAGGTGGTGGAAGCCTCCTGCCTGGAGGTGTTTGCAGCCAGGCTGGAGGTGGCTGTGAGCAACCTGCTGTGGTGTGAGGTGTCCCTGGCCATGGCAGGGGGGTTGGCACTGGCTGAGCCTTGAGGTCCCTTCCAACCCTGACAACTCTGTGATTCCATGAGCTAAACACCCAGAAGGGAGAAGAGCAATCCATGAAGTCAGAAGGCAGTGCTGGCAGGAGTGGACATGGGCAGAAGCTGGCTGTGAAGGCAATGTCCAGTCACCCCCACGGTCCAGCTTTGGCACTGCAATCTATGGAGCCAGCCTGTGAAAGGAGCTGGGAGCTGCTTTCCCCATGGCAGCAGGAGGCCAAAATAGATGTTTCAGGCTCCTCTTCAGGGCCATTGACCAGGAGCTTTTACCCACAGGAGGCGCCATGCCCTGGGTCTCCTCTGAGTGGAGGAGGACCTGTCACCATGCACAACCTAACCAGGCCCTCTGCTTTCTAGGGGGGGGTTGGTGCATGTTTGTCCAGCTGCAGAAGGATGAGGAGATGGGATGGGGGCAGGGGGTCAGGAGTCAGCAGCCACTGAGGGTTAGGGCAGCAGGTGCTCTCTGGAGAGCAGAGGGGCAGGGAGAAGAGCCAACTGCTGTGCAAAACCACTCTGCTTCGCCTCTGGCACACAGCTTCCAAGCTCCCAGCCCTGCTCCAGCAGGCTGTGTATGTTTCTCCCTCCAGCTCCTACCATTCCTAATGGGATTAGAAGAGTAAAGCCAACATCTCCTGGTTCAGGGAGAGCAGGGACTGCTCTTGAACAAGGCTAAACCCCCCTGGCACAGGGCATGAGCACAAGTTCCTCCTTTCTCTCCTGCTCTAATCCTCAGCACCCATCTGGGGCTTCGTTTTCCCTTGTGCCTGCTCCAATGTGATCCCCACAGCACCACACTGGTGACAGCCCTGCACCAAAGTGGATTTCATGGTCTGAGGAGAGCTGTCTCCAGAGCATCAAAGCACCCAGAGACAGAGTTTTGGATGGTGCTCTGTGCCCAGGGTGGTGGAGAGGCTGCCAAGGAGCAGGTCTGCAGCTGACACAGCCCTCCAGGGCCAGGGTGCTGCCACTGAGACTTCAGCCAGCTGGAAGGAGAAGATGCTGGGAGGGAGGTGTGTTCCTCCCCCATGCTGAACTGGTGCTCACTGTGCATGCAGCAGCCAGGGCAGGGAGCACTGTGCCAAGCTGGGCAGCAATTCTGAGTGAGGCACAGGCTGGCATCAGGGCGTGGGGAAGCCTGAGCCCTCCGTGCTCAGCAAAGAGGGCAGAGATCAAACACAGCCCTGCCTCTCAGGCTCCCACAGTCCTTTTCCTGCCCCACTTCTGCTGCCTCAGCCTTCAGTGACTCCTGCTACAGGTTCAGACTCCCCCCCGAGCAATGTCTGATCAAGCCCTGAGCCTTCCAGGTGGCTCTCTTGAGCCCCACCTTGCCCAGGGTCTGATGGGCCAAGGTCACCTGCATCTCACGGCCCAGCTGCACCTCCCTGTGCCCCTTCACCCCTCCCCCATGCCCCTGGAGGAGTGAGCTCCTGCAGCCTTTGCACCCCCCAGGCCTGTGCCAAGCTTTTGGGCGGGGGTGCAGCCCCCTGAGCAGCATCTGCTCAGCTGCTACCCCCAGCTCCACGCTCCGTCACCGTGGAAACCCAGTGGTGGGAGATGGGTTGCTTGGCAACACGAACACCCAGCTGGACCATGCTGCTGACCCCAGGTACAGGCACCCTGGAGGGGGTTTGGTGCTTGCAGCCATGCTCCTTGCTGTGAAGGGGCTGAAGGGAGGAAGGGGATGGTGGGAGAGCAGTGCCAGCCCCTGGGAGGGGACGGAGCAAGAGGCTTCCAGGGATGCTGCGATGGCAGCTCCGCAGGGATTCCCCTGTCCCTCTGGGATCGGCACTGATCCCTGCCCTGGCCTGGGAGCAGACCCTCCCCTGGGCAGCAGGGAGGTAGCTGTGTCAGTGCAGCCAAGTAATGACTTGTTAGAGGGTAGAAAGGCTCTGCAGAGGGACCTCGACCGACTAGACAGATGGGCAGAGGCCAACAGGATGGCATTCAACAAGTCCAAGTGCTAGGGGCTGCACTTTGGCCACAGCAACCCCAGGCAGTGCTACAGGCTGGGGGCAGAGTGGTTGAGAGCTGCCAAACAGAGGGGGACCTGGGGCTGCTGATTGACAGCTGCCTAAACATGAGCCAGCAGTGTGCCCAGGTGGCCAAGAAGGCCAAGGGCATCCTGGCCTGCATCAGGAAGAGTGTGGCCAGCAGGAGCAGGGAAGTCATTGTGCCCTGTGCTCAGCACTGCTTAGGCCACACCTTGAGTCCTGTGTCCAGTTCTGGGCTCCTCAGTTTGAGAAGGATATTGAGACTCTTGAAGGTGTCCAGAGAAGGGCAAGAAAGCTGGGGAGGGGTCTGGAGCACAGCCCTGGGAGGAGAGGCTGAGGGAGCTGGGGTTGCTTAGCCTGCAGAAGAGGAGGCTCAGGGGAGACCTTCTTGCTCTCTCCAACTCCCTGAAGGGAGGTTGGAGCCAGGTGGGGGTTGGTCTCTTCTCCCAGGCACCCAGCACCAGAACAAGAGGACACAGTCTCAAGCTGTGCCAGGGGAGGTTTAGGCTGGAGGTGAGGACAAAGTTCTTCACCGAGCGAGTCATTGGGATGTGCTGCCCAAGGAGGTGGTGGAGTCCCCATCCCTGGAGGTGCTCAGGAGGGGACTGGATGTGGCACTTGGTGCCATGGTGTAGTCATGAGGTCTGTGGAGACAGGTTGGACTCGATGATCCTCGAGGTCCCTTCCAAGCTTGGTGATGCTGTGATACTGTGAGACTGTGACTTCCACCTCCCCCTCAATCAATGCTGCTGATGCTTCGGGTTCTGCTGGCACCCCTGGCAGCCAGAGGCAGGACACACTGCAGCCTCTCCCCTGCCTCAGCCTCCTCCTTCCCTGCCCTCTAAAGTGCAACCTCCTTCCCAGGCCCTCACATGCACCAAGCCCAGCAAAGTGTTGCAGGAGGAAAGGCAGGGCCCTGGGAGCAGCAGGCAGCAGCCACCACCCTTAAAGCTGCTCAGGAAGGCAACTGCAAGCTGCATATCCCTCAGCACACAGCCAGATGGAACGCAGGAAGGAGGCTCAGCAAGGGAAGAGGACTTTGCATTGGCAGAAGCTGTCTGAGGCAGCAGCCTGAGATAGCCACGAGGACAGATAAGAGGCAGTCATTACAACCTGCCAGCATCTGCCTGATGACAGCAGAGATAGGGCCAGCAGAGCCTGACAAGCACAGCCAGCCACAGGCAGCCTCCAGCAAAGGCTTCACAACGAGGTGTGGGGTTGCACCACAGCAACTTAGATGACAGCTGGGGACCTGGCCCAGGGCAGCACACCGAGGGAGGCACAGGGAGAGGCACAGAGGGCTGTGGTGTGCAGAGCAGGCAGCTGCAGAGCTTAGCAGCATCGACTGGGAGGCCCTTTGGGCTCTGGGAGGAAGCAAAAGGATACAAACACAAAATGCATCCAGTTCTGGAGCCCCTAACACAGGAAGGGTCTGGAGGGGCTGGAAGGTATCCAGAGAAGGGCCACGAGGAGGAGCAGAGGGCTGGAGCTGCTCTGCTGTGAGGACAGACTGAGGGAGTTGGGGTTGTGCAGGCTGGAGAGGAGAAGGCTCCAGGGAGACCTCATTGTGACCTTCCAGGATCTGCAGGGGGCTCCAAGAAAGCTGGGGAGGGACTTTTGAGGGTGTCAGGGAGGGATAGGACTAGGGGGGATGGAGCAAAACTAGAAATGATCTCTTCCAACCTTTGAGGGGCTCTGGAGGAGTCCTGGGGGACCTTGATCCAGTTCAACCATCCTGGGTGAGCAGCAGTGTGGGAACAGATCTCCTCCAACCTTTGAGTGGCTCTGGAGGAGTCCTGGGGGGACATTGATCCAGTTCAACCATCCTGGGTGAGCAGCAGTGTGGGAACAGATCTCCTCCAACCTTTGAGGGGGTCTGGAGGAGTCCTGGGGGGCCCTGATCCAGTTCAACCATCCTGGGTGAGCAGCAGTGTGGGAGCAGATCTCCTCCAACCTTTGAGGGGGTCTGGAGGATTCTTGGGGGGTCCTTGATCCAGTTCAACCATGCTGGGTGAGCAGCAGTGTGAGAACAGATCTCTTCCAACCTCATTGCTTCTATGATTCTCTGAACAGAGCTCTCCAAAAGGGTCTTCAGGGCACCTGGAGCTGGATGACCCTTAGGTGGGGGCTGGGGTAGGAATTTTCTCTGCTGAAGAGCTGCTCATATGTTCTCTCCTTGCCTCAGAGTTTCTCTTTTTAAAGACTCTTTAACTTTTCTTTGAACTCTGTATTTATTTCTCCCCTTCTTGTGGTGGTGGTGGTGGTGGTGGAGGTAAGCAGCTGAATGATTTTAGGGCTCTTCAGCTAATGAAGAAATAGGCTGAATGATTAATGAGGTGAGGATCAATTATTCATGGCCAGCTGGGATTCCAGGGTGGCAGCAGGGGGCTGGGAGTGGGTGGGTGGGGGTTTGGGGGTTGCTTTTACTCAGTTTCAGCTTGAAAAAGAATAATGCATGGACCCACCCCAGCCAGCCCCTTCCAGTCAGGGCTGTGAGGAGAGCTGGGGGCCCCAGGGACAACCCCCCCCCCCAGCTTGTCTCAATGATCAGCTGCCTTCCAGTGCTCTCCAAAGTGAGCTGCTGCTGCACCCAAATATCTGGAGCCCCTGTTCCAGGAAAGGGCTGGAGGGGCTGGAAGGTGTCCAGAGAAGGGCCATGAGGAGGAGCAGAGGGCTGGAGCTGCTCTGCTATGGAGACACACTGGGAGATTTGGGGCTATTCAGTCTGGAGAGGAGAAGGCTCTGAGGAGACCTAATTGTGGCCTTCCAGGATCTGCAGGGGGCTCCAAGAAAGCTGGGGAGGGACTTTTGAGGGTGTCAGGGAGGGATAGGACCTGGGGGGGGGGGATGGAGCAGAACTAGAAGTGGGGAGATTGAGATTGGATGTGAGGAAGAAGTTGTTCCCCAGGAGGGTGGTGAGAGCCTGGCACAGGTTGCCCAGGGAGGTGGTGGAAGCCTCCTGCCTGGAGGTGTTTGCAGCCAAGCTGGAGGTGGCTGTGAGCAACCTGCTCTAGTGTGAGGTGTCCCTGCCCATGGCAGGGGGCTTGGAACTGGCTGAGCCTTGAGGTCTCTTCCAACCCTGACACTTCTGTGATCCTGTGACCACCTTGGGCCCATACAGGGATACTGATGGAGCAGATCAAGGGAGGTTTTCCTCCCCCTCTACTATGCTGTGATGAGACCTCAACTGGAATGACCAGTTCTGGGCTCCCCAGTTCAGGAGGGACAGGGATCTGCTGGAGAGAGCCCAAGGGAGGGCTGCAAGGATGCTGAAGGGACTGCAGCACTGCCTGGGGAGGAGAGGCTGAGAGCCTTGGAGCAGTTTCCTTTCAAATGGGAGTCCTGGTTTATTGAATTGTATTGTATTGTATTGTATTGTATTGCATTGCATTGCATTGCATTGCATTCTATTCTATTCTATTCTATTCTATTCTATTCTATTCTATTCTATTCTATTCTATTCTATTCTATTCTATTCTATTCCATTCCATTCCACTCTATTCCATCCCATCCCATCCCATCCCACTCTACTCTACTCTATTCCATTCCATTCCATCCCATCCCATCCCATCCCATCCCATCCCATCTCATTCTACTCTACTCTACTCTACTCTACTCTACTCTACTCTACTCCATTCCATTCTATTCCATCCCATCCCATCCCATCCTACTCTACTCTACTCTACTCCATTCCATCCCATCCCATCCTACTCTACTCCACTCTACTCCATCCCATCCCATCCCATCCCATCCCATCGTACTCTACTCTACCCCATCCCATCCCATCCCATCCCATCCTATCCCATCCTACTCTACTCTACTCTACTCTATTCTATTCTATTCTATTCCTGCAGCCCCTGGGGAAGAACTGGGTGGGAGCAGCAGGTGAGCTGCCTGGCTGCCTGCTTTAGGGCTCCCATGCTCAGGCTGCCCCACATTAGAAGGTCTCCTGTGCTACAGCTGCTGGGGTTTGTGTGCCAGGCACAGCCCTGTCTGTGGCAAACCCATCCTCCTGCCTCCTCTCTCCTGTAATTGAGCTCTCTCTGGAGCCTTCCTGCCTCTCCCACTTTGCTGTGTAAAATTTGACCATCTGCCTGAAACAGAACCCTTCTTGACACAGCAAATAAATTCCTCACTCCGTGCAAAGTGCTTTCTGATTGTCTTTGACCCTCCTGGTCAGTCACAGCCCATTAGCTCCTTTGTTTTCTTCCCACTGTTACCTGTGTTTTGAGGGAACACATTGCTGCTTTCAGCAGGCAGCAGCACATTCATTTGATTGTTTTCCCTCCCTCCTCCCTCCACCTCTGCACTTCTGAGAAGGCAGCAACGACAACACCACCACCACAACAAAAAGCTAGCCCACACTCACACCACTTGGAGTGTGACACTGTGGATGAGGTCTGCCTGGACTCCAGCAAGGCCTTTGCCACCATCCCCCACAGCAAACTCCTGGCTAAGCTGGCAGCCCCTGGCTGGGACAGCAGCACTCTGAGCTGGGTTAGGAACTGGCTGGAGGCTGAGCCCAGAGAGTGGTGGTGAATGGTGCCACAGCCAGCTGGCAGCCAGGCACCAGTGGTGTGCCCCAGGGATCAGTGCAGGGCCCCAGCCTCTTTAACATCTTCATTGATGATCTGGAGGAGGGGATTGAGTCAGTCATCAGAAAATGTGCAGATGACACCAAGCTGGGAGCAGAGGTTGGCCAGTTAGAGAGCAGAAGGGCTCTGCAGAGGGACCTTGCCAGGCTGCACAGATGGGCAGAGGCCAACAGGATGGCATTCAACAAGTCCAAGTGCCAGGGGCTGCACTTTGGCCACAGCAACCCCAGGCAGAGCTACAGGCTGGGGTCAGAGTGGTTGGAGAGCAGCCAGGCAGAAAGGGACCTGGGGGTGCTGATTGACAGCTGCCTGAACATGAGCCAGCAGTGTGCCCAGATGGCCAAGAAGGCCAAGGGCATCCTGGCCTGCATCAGGAAGAGTGTGGCCAGCAGGAGCAGGGAAGTCATTGTGCCCTGTGCTCAGCACTGCTGAGGCCACACCTTGAGTCCTGTGTCCAGTTCTGGGCTCCTCAGTTTAAGAAGGACATTGAGAGACTTGAAGGTGTCCAGAGAAGGGCAACAAAGCTGGGGAGGGGTCTGGAGCACAGCCCTGGGAGGAGAGGCTGAGGGAGCTGGGGTTGCTTAGCCTGCAGAAGAGGAGGCTCAGGGGAGACCTTCTTGCTCTCTGCAACTCCCTGAAGGGAGGTTGGAGCCAGGTGAGGGGTGGTCTCTTCTGCCAGGCAAGCAGCAGCAGAACAAGAGGACACAGTCTCAAGCTGTGCCAGGGGAAGTTTAGGCTGGAAGTGAGGAGAAAGTTCTTCCCAGAGAGAGAGATTGGCCATTGGGATGTGCTGCCCAGGGAGGTGGTGGAGTCCCCATCCCTGGAGGTGTTCAAGAGGGGATTGGATGTGGCATTTGGAGCCATGGCTTAGTCAGGAGGTGTTGGGTGACAGCTTGGACTCGATGATCTTGGAGGTCTCTTCCAAGCTTGGTGACGCTGTGATCCTGTGATACTTTTCTTCCTCCCTGCCTTGCCATCCTGCCAGCCCCACACAGGAGGCAGGGGCTGCAGTCAGATGATGCTCACTTGAGCTTCAGGCAGTCGTGGGGGGTGTCACAGAGTCACAGAATCAGCCAGCTTGGAAGAGACCTCCAAGATCATGGAGTCCAACTTAGCACCCAACCCTATCTAATCGACCAGACCATAGCACTAAGTGTCTCAAACAGTCTCTCCTGAAAGGGCACAGCTCCCACAGAAACACAGAATCCACCAGGTTGGAAAGGACCTCAGAGATCATCAAGTCCAAGCTGTCACCCAACACCTCCTGACAACTAAACCATGGATCCAAGTGCCACATCCAATCCCCTCTTGAACACCTCCAGGGATGGGGACTCCACCACCTCCCTGGGCAGCACATCCCAAGGGCCAATCTCTCTTTCTGGGAAGAACTTTCTCCTCACCCCCAGCCTAAACCTCCCCTGGCACAGCTTGAGACTGTGTCCTCTTGTTCTGGCGCTGCTTGCCTGGGAGAAGAGACCAACCCCCACCTGGCTCCAACCTCCCTTCAGGGAGTTGCAGAGAGCAAGAAGGTCTCCCCTGAGCCTCCTCTTCTGCAGGCTAAGCAACCCCAGCTCCCTCAGCCTCTCCTCCCAGGGCTGTGCTCCAGACCCCTCCCCAGCTTTCTTGCCCTTCTCTGGACACCTTCCAGCATCTCAACATCTTTCCTAACCTGAGGAGCCCAGAGCTGGACACAGGACTCAAGGTGTGGCCTGAGCAGTGCTGAGCACAGGGCACAAGGACTTCCCTGCTCCTGCTGGCCACACTCTTCCTGATGCAGGCCAGGATGCCCTTGGCCTTCTTGGCCCCCTGGGCACACTGCTGCCTCATGTTCAGCTGCTGTCAACCAGTACCCCCAGGTCCCTCTCTGTTTGGGAGCTCTCAGCCACTCTGACCCCATCCTGTAGCTCTGCCTGGGGTTGTTGTGGCCAAAGTGCAGCCCCTGGCACTTGGACTTGTTGAATGCCATCCTGTTGGCCTCTGCTTACCTGTCCAGCTTGTCAAGGACCTTCTGGAGAGCCCTCCTACCCTGTCACCTGCTCCCAGCTTTGTACCTCCCCTCCATCCCTGCCCCAGGGCAGTGCTTAACCACGAGAAGAAGCCAAGGAGCCTTTTGGGTGGGCTGGGTTGGCTTTCTTTTGTCCTTTAAGTGCTCGAAGCAGCAGCTGAGGAAGAGGCCCTGGAAAGCAGCTCGAGGCTGGTTAAAGCTGGTTATCCATCTCGATTTGCATAACGATTATGCAAATGGAGGTTTGCATAATGTTGCTCTGATCTACAATCACTGTGGGCTTTTATTGCCTGAGAGGACCACAGAGAAGATATTGAACAGCTGTCCAAGCCCCGACTGCAGCTCGGACACCACCAGGCACATGTGCCGGGGCTGCTGACGCTTCTCCCTTGCCCACAGCTCTGGGTTCCCCTGCAGGGGCCGGGCCTGACTTTGCAGCTGCCCTTGACTGCTCTTTGGACTTCCCAGCTCGGGAGGAGACAGAGGGCTGCAGCTCGATGCATGGCATTCAGCCCACAGCTGGAACCAGAGGGGATTCTGTGGTGCAGCCTGCGCTGAAGCTCTGAGCTCTCCCCCTCTCCCTTCAGGAGCCCTCCAGGGGACGTGGTGCCAGCCAGACCCTGCAAGAGGAGCCCTCAGAGCCAAGAACAGGGCTCCCCCACTGCCCAGTCATCATCCAGCTGTGGCAGAGCAGAATCAGGTGATTAGTCCCACAGAGCTCCAGATCTGCTGCCCTTCAGCCCTGCCCCGAGGCAGTGCCATTTCTGGACAGGTCCAGGCCTGGAGGGGCAGAGATGGCTCCTGGGGCACCACCTAAATGCTCCCTACAGAGAATCATAGAGTCAGTAAGGTTGGAAAAGACCTCAGTGATCATCAAGTCCAACCTCTCACCCAACACCTCCTGACAACTAAACCATGGATCCAAGTGCCACATCCAATCCCCTCTTGAACACCTCCAGGGATGGGGACTCCACCACCTCCCTGGGCAGCACATCCCAATGGCCAATCTCTCTTTCTGGGAAGAACTTTCTCCTTGCCTCCAGCCTGAACCTCCCCTGGCACAGCTTGAGACTGTGTCCTCTTGTTCTGGTGCTGGGTGCCTGGGAGAAGAGACCAACTCCCACCTGGCTACAACCTCCCTTCAGGGAGTTGGAGAGAGCAAGAAGGTCTCCCCTGAGCCTCCTCTTCTGCAGGCTAAGCAACCCCAGCTCCCTCAGCCTCTCCTCCCAGGGCTGTGCTCCAGACCCCTCCCCAGCTTTCTTGCCCTTCTCTGGACACCTTCAAGTTTCTCAATGTCCTTCTTGAACTGAGGAGCCCAGAACTGGACACAGGACTCAAGGTGTGGCCTAACCAGTGCTGAGCACAGGGGCACAATGACCTCCCTGATTTCTGATGCAGGCCAGGATGCCCTTGGCCTTCTTGGCCCCCTGGGCACACTGCTGGCTCATGTTCAGCTGCTGTCAACCACTACCCCCAGGTTCCTTTCTGCCTGGCTGCTCTCAGCCACTCTGCCCCCAGCCTGTAGCACTGCCTGGGGTTGTTGTCGCCAAAGTGCAGCCCCTGCCACTTGGACTTGTTGAATGCCATGGCCAGGGTTGAAGGGTAGCTTCCTTCTCGTCCCTCTGTGACCGGCAGCACACAGCCTTCATGAATCCCAGAAGCAGACATCACCAAGTGCTGTCCTTTGCATGAATCAGAAGGCTGGATGTGACCCTGCCAGCTCTGCTTGTGTCCCATCCCAGCCCTGTGCATGTTCCTTGCCCACCCCCACCTTTTGGACAGCACCATCCTGCCGTGGCTCCTTCCCCACTGTGTCCTTGCTCCAGTGCCAGATCTAGGAGTGGTTTGATCTCCTCATCTCTCAAGACTACAAAAGCTACAGCAGATGCAGGGGAGATGGTAGGCAGCAGCCTGGAAAGGAACCAAGGAAACAGCAAGAGAACCTCAAGGCTTTAGTGATTAGTCCAAAGCCAGTGGGAGAGAAACAAAAGTGCAGTGAGAAGTGGCTCTGCTCTGCCACAGCCTGCAGTGGGACCTTCCCAGGAAGGCTGAGCTCTGAGTGCATCTAGCAAGAAGAGCTTCTCCAGAGAAGCTGTGCAGTGGAGCAGGAAGGGAGGCTGATGGGCTCTTGGGGCCCCTCCCTCCCTGCTTTCCTTGGGGAGAGATCTGTAGATAAAAAGAGAGAACCTCCACAGATCAGAAGGAGGAGGAAAAGCTCTCCAGACCTGCATTATGTTTGGGTTCAAATCCCAGCTCTGGTGGAAATGTAGTTGTTCAAAGTAAGCAGAGCAGCTTCAAAGGCAACAGTGGGGACCCACTCGTGGCTGCTGGCTGAGAGACCTTCCCCAGGTCTCAAGCCTGGTGCCTATCACAGTGCATTAGAGGCTGGAAGGGACCTCCAAGAGATCCAGATGCCAAAGCAGCATCACCCAGGGTAGCCTCTCCTCTGGAGGCTTCCCTGACAGCCAGATCTGCACCTCCAGCTCCCCTTCCCTGGCAGATCCTCGAGGAGACAGTGTGATGGATAGAGCTGTGCAGGGAATACTGCTCCAGCCACCAGGATTAACAGCAGAAAGCCATCACTCCCTTCAGCTCTCACTTAGCAGGCAGCTGAAGCTTTGCTTTTCATCACAGGTGTGATTCAGAACCCAAACCACCTAATCCCAACTCGGTGCTGGGCTGCAGCTCCCTCCCAGTCAGCAGTTTCTGTGCCAGAGCAACAGGCAGGGGTGTCAAACGCTGAGTGACACCCTTGGGAGCTGGGGAACATGATAGAGAGCTGCTGCCACCTTCCACCAGAGGAAGCTGAGCCCAGCAGCAGCTGCTGCACCGTGCAGTTCCTCTGCTCCCTTGCCTTCCACACGGTGGCTGCTTACCTGTGTCTAAATCATGGAATCACAGTGTGGCCAGCAGGAGCTTGGAAGTCATTCTGCCCTGTACTGAGCCCTGGGCAGGCCACTCCTGGAGTCCTGTGTCCAGTTCTGGGCTCCTCAGGTTAGGAAAGAGGTTGAGATGCTGGAAGGTGCCCAGAGAAGGGCAACAAAGCTGGGGAGGGGTCTGGAGCACAGCCCTGTGAGGAGAGGCTGAGGGAGCTGGGGTTGCTTAGCCTGGAGAAGAGGAGGCTCAGGGGAGACCTTCTTGCTCTCTCCAACTCCCTGAAGGGAGGTTGTAGCCAGGTGGGGGTTGGTCTCTTCTCCCAGGCAAGCAGCACCAGAACAAGAGGACACAGTCTCAAGCTGTGCCAGGGGAGGTTTAGGCTGGAGGTTAGGAAGAAATTTTTCCCAGAAAGAGTAATTGGCTATTGGGATGTGCTGCCCAGGGAGGTGGTGGAGTCCCCATCCCTGGAGGTGTTTAAAATGAATCTGGATGAGGCACTTGGTGCCAGGGGGAGGATTTTTCAAGTCCCTTTTACACCTGGGATGAAGCAGCAGGGCTGAAGCATGGGATAGACATCACATTGGGATGTGCTGCCCAGGGAGGTGGTGGAGTCCCCATCCCTGGATGTGTTTAAAAGGAGCCTGGATGAGGCACTTAGTGCCATGGTTTAGTTGTCAGGAGGTGTTGGCTGACAGGTTGGACTTGATGATCTCTGAGGTCTTTTCCAACCTGGTTAATTCTGTGTTCTGTATTCCCACACCCAGGACAATCCCCACCTCCATGCCAAGGCTCTGCTACCCTCCCAACCTCTTCTCCTTGCTTCCTGCAGCTCTGGGTGTGCCAATAAGAGACACTGAGACCCCTTTCTGCCTCCCCTCACTCCCAACCCAGCAGGCTCCAGTGTACACCTCCAGCTTGGCTTCTCTCTCCTTCTGCCAGCAGCATCTTCTGCCCACCCAGCTCAGCAAAAGCCTCACCTCACTTCAAAGCTGGGCCAGCAGGACTGCTGAGCTCCCCAACTTTCCCTGACATCAAAAGCTTTACTTATTTATGTTTTCCACAGCCTGTGGGACTATGGTGAGTTTGTTTTTCCCTTACTAAGAAGCTGGTCCATGGAGCTGGGGTATAAATTCCTCAGCAGGAACAGAGAGCTGAATAAAAGGAGGAGAGAGCTGGGGTTGGAGGCAGAAGCTTCCTGGCTTTGTTTCCTTCCCTTCCTGCTGTCCAGCCTTGATCTGCTGAACGGTTTTGGCTCTGCTGGAGCTTGCTGAGTGCATGGGAGGGGGAAGCTCTGGCAGCTCTCAGGGGCTGGGTTCAGCCAGTGGCAAATGGAGCTTCTCAGGATGGTGAGCTCCTTCTAGATGACCTGACACAGAGTGAAGCTGCTGCAGGGTGGATGGGCCCCTCCAGGGGCTCTTGCTGGGAGCACACCAGGAGGATGTTTTCTCCTGCATGGCTGGAAGGCAGCATCTTGCTTGGCTGATGGCAGCAAGGCACCCCGTGGGGAGAGGTCATGCTGGGGAGCAGCACAAGTAGCTGGAGAGCTGCTGCTGGAGCATTGTAGAGCAAAACTGAATTGCAGAATAGCTTGGTCCCCTCTGAGGCTGCCCCAGAGGGCCACATGGGCTTTAAACAGGATCAGTGACATCCAGCTCCTGGAAAGGACAGAATCATGGAAGCACGAAACTGTTCAGGGTGGAATGGAATGGAATGGAATGGAATGGAATGGAATGGAATGGAATGGAATGGAATGGAATGGAATGGAATAGAATAGAATAGAATAGAATAGAATAGAATAGAATAGAATAGAATAGAATAGAATAGAATAGAATAGAATAGAATTACCCATGCTGGAAGAGACCTTTGAGATCATCAAGTCCAATCTCTCACCCAACACCATCTGATCAACTAAACCATGACACCAAGTGCCTCATCCAGTCTCCTCTTAAACACCTCCAGGGATGGGGACTCCACCACCTCCCTGGGCAGCACATCCCAATGGCTAACAGCTCTCTCTGAGAAGAACTTTCTCCTCACCTCCAGCCTAAACCTCCCCTGGCACAGCTTGAGACTGTGTCCTCTTGTTCTGGTGCTGGTTGCCTAGGAGAAGAGACCAACCCCCACCTGGCTACAACCTCCCTTCAGGGAGTTGCAGAGAGCAAGAAGGTCTCCCCTGAGCCTCCTCTTCTGCAGGCTAAGCAACCCCAGCTCCCTCAGCCTCTCCTCACAGGGCTGTGCTCCAGACCCCTCCCCAGCTTTGTTTCCCTTCTCTGGACACCTTCAAGTCTCTCAATGTCCTTCTTAGACTGAGGGGCCCAGAACTGGACACAGGACTCCAGGTGTGGCCTAAGCATCTCTCACATCAATGCAACATAGTGTAGTAGCCAGGAGGTGTTGGGTGACAGGTTGGACTTGATACTTTCTGAGATCTTTTCCAGCCTTAATGATTCCATGATTCTATGATTCTATGATAGGAGCATCTCTCACATCAGTGCAGCACAGGAGCATCTCTCACATCAGTGCGGCACAGGAGCATCCCTCACATCAGTGCAGCACAGGAGCATCTCTCACATCGATGCCCCACAGGAGCATCTCTCACATCAGTGCAGCACAGGAGCATCTCTCACATCAATGCAGCACAGGAGCATCTCTCACATCGATGCCCCACAGGAGCATCTCTCACATCAGTGCAGCACAGGAGCATCCCTCACATCAGTGCAGCACAGGAGCATCTCTCACATCGATGCCCCACAGGAGCATCTCTCACATCAATGCAGCACAGGAGCATCTCTCACATCAGTGCAGCACAGGAGCATCTCTCACATCGATGCCCCACAGGAGCATCTCTCACATCAGTGCAGCACAGGAGCATCTCTCACATCGATGCCCCACAGGAGCATCTCTCACATCAGTGCGGCACAGGAGCATCTCTCACATCAGTGCGGCACAGGAGCATCTCTCACATCAGTGCAGCACAGGAGCATCTCTCACATCAATGCAGCACAGGAGCATCTCTCACATCGATGCCCCACAGGAGCATCTCTCACATCAGTGCGGCACAGGAGCATCTCTCACATCAGTGCGGCACAGGAGCATCTCTCACATCAATGCAGCACAGGAGCATCTCTCACATCAGTGCGGCACAGGAGCATCTCTCACATCAATGCAGCACAGGAGCATCTCTCACATCAGTGCAGCACAGGAGCATCTCTCACATCAGTGCAGCACAGGAGCATCTCCCACATCAATGCAGCACAGGAGCATCTCTCACATCAGTGCAGCACAGGAGCATCTCTCACATCGATGCCCCACAGGAGCATCTCTCACATCAGTGCGGCACAGGAGCATCTCTCACATCAGTGCAGCACAGGAGCATCTCTCACATCAGTGCAGCACAGGAGCATCTCTCACATCAGTGCAGCACAGGAGCATCTCTCACATCAGTGCGGCACAGGAGCATCTCTCACATCAGTGCCCCACAGGAGCATCTCTCACATCAGTGCGGCACAGGAGCATCTCTCACATCAGTGCAGCACAGGAGCAGCTCTCACATCAGTGCAGCACAGGAGCAGCTCTCACATCAATGCAGCACAGGAGCATCTCTCACATCAGTGCAGCACAGGAGCATCTCTCACATCAGTGCAGCACAGGAGCATCTCTCACATCAGTGCGGCACAGGAGCATCTCTCACATCAGTGCAGCACAGGAGCAGCTCTCACATCAGTGCAGCACAGGAGCAGCTCTCACATCAGTGCAGCACAGGAGCATCTCTCACATCAGTGCAGCACAGGAGCAGCTCTCACATCAATGCCTCAGTCACTGGCTTAAAGCTGTGTAGAGGACTTTTCTCCTTAACTCCTAAGCTTTCTTTACACCTCCTAGTTCTGAGTTTAAATGTTTGACTGCCTGCTTGCTCCCGAGTTTTCCTCTGCAGAGGTAGTCCTTTAACCTGAAGAGCTCTTCTCCTTCACTGATGTATTCTTAACCTCCTTTCCCCAGGCCAAGGAAGGCACTCTCTGTGTCTCCTCTCATCCGATGAGCGCTCCACTCGCTGCAGCAGCTGCAGAGCTCTTTCCTGCCCTTTCCCTGTTTGGATTTGCCTGCAGGAGAGGACCAGAAGAGGAAAGAGTACCGCAGATAAATGCCACCAGTGGTTGGGCCAGAGGCATTCCTCCTCCCTTCTCAGCACTGAGGGTGCTCCCCCACACTGCCACTCAGGTGTTTCTAGTATTTGTGCTGAGCTCAGGAACCAATTTACTCATCCTCAGGACCCATCAGTGAGCCTGAAACCAGCAGCACACCAAGATGCCAGCTCCTCCTCAGCGAGTTCCTCAGGCATTTTCCGCTCTCCCATGAACCTCCATCCTCATTCATCACTTCCCACAAGGCTCTGCATTGCTGGAAGGTGTCCAGAGAAGGGCAACAAAGCTGGGGAGGGGTCTGGAGCACAGCCCTGGGAGGAGAGGCTGAGGGGGCCCAGGACTCAAGGTGTGGCCTAACCAGTGCTGAGCACAGGGCACAATGACCTCCCTGCTCCTGCTGGCCACACTGTTCCTGATGCAGGCCAGGATGCCATTGGCCTTCTTGGCCACCTGGGCACACTGCTGCCTCATGTTCAGCTGCTGTCAACCACTACCCCCAGGTCCCTTTCTGCCTGGCTGCTCTCCAACCACTCTGACCCTAGCCTGTAGCTCTGCATGGGGTTGCTGTGGCCAAAGATCAGCACCCAGCACTTGGACTTGTTGAATGCCATCCTGTTGGCCTCTGCCCATCTGTCCAGCCTGGCAAGGTCCTTCTGCAGAGCTCTCCAACCCTCTAACAGATCAACTCCTGCCCCCAGCTTGCTGTCATCTGCACATTTACTGCTGATGGACTGAATGACCTCCTCCAGATCATCAATAAAGATATTGAACAGGATGGGGCCCAGCACTGAGCCCTGGGGCACACCACTGGTGCCTGGCTGCCAGCTGGCTGTGGCACCATTCACCACCACTCTCTGGGCTCAGCCTCCAGCCAGTTCCTAACCCAGCTCAGAGTGCTGCTGTGCCAGCCAGGGGCTGCCAGCTTGGCCAGGAGTTTGCTGTGGGGGATGGTGTCAAAGGCCCTGTTGAAGTCCAGGCAGACCACATCCACAGCCTGCCCCACATCCACCAGGCAGTCAGGCAGTCACCTGGGCATGGAAGGAGATCAGGTTGGTGAGGCAGGACCTGCCCTTCCTAAATCCATCTTGGCCTGACCTGATCCCTTGGCCATCCTTCAGGTGGCCCCGCAGGATCCTCCTGTCCTTCAGGGCAATTTCTACCAAGGAGGAGGTTGTTAGGGTCAGAGGAATCACAGAGTTGCTTTGGTTGGAAGAGACCTCTAAGATCATCCAGTCCAACCTTCAACCCAGCACCACCATGGCCACTCATCCATGCCCCTAAGTGCCATGGCTACAGGTCTCTTGCTTTCTCCCTGGGCAGCCTGTTGCAATGCCTGACCAATCCTCACAGGGCTGTCATGAACAGGAGCCAGCAGTGTGCCCAGCTGCCATGGAGGGCCAGTGGCATCTTGGCTTGTATCAGGAAGAGTGTGGCCAGCAGCACCAGGGATGGAATTCTGCCCCTGTGCTCAGCACTGGTGAGACCTCACCTCGAGTGCAGCTCCGGGCCCCTCACTGCAAGGGGTGCTGGAGCAGGACCAGAGGAGAGCAATGAGGCTGGGGAAGGGACTGGAGGGCAAGTTTGATGAGGAGAGGCTAAGGGAGCTGGGGGTGTTCAGCCTGGAGAAGAGGAGACTCAGTGGGGACCTTATCACACTCTACAACTACCCGAAGGGAAGTTGCAGTAAGGCGGAGATCAGGCTGGGGGGGGTTAGGCTGGGGGGGTCAGGCTCTTCTCCCAGGCAAATTGTGGCAAGAGGAAAGGATATGGCATGGAGCTGTGCCAGGGGAGGTTTAGGTTGGGTATGAGGAAGCACTTCCTCCTGGAAAGGCAGATTGGGCACTGGGATGGACTGCCCAGGGAGGGTGGTGGAGTTGCCATCCCTGGAGGTGTTTAAGCAAAGCCTGGATGTGGCACCAGGAGCTTCCTCTACCCCAGACAACACACTGGGGCATTTGCTTCTCCTCTTCTCTAGGCTAAGCAGCCCCAGCTCCTTCAGCCCCTCCTCACAGGCCTTTGAGACCATGAAGTCAATCATTCACCTACAGCTCACTAGGGCTGGGGGGAATGGAGCAAAACTAGAAGTGGGGAGATTGAGATTGGATGGGAGGAAGAAGTTGTTCCCCAGGAGGGTGGTGAGAGCCTGGCACAGGTTGCCCAGGGAGGTGGTGGAAGCCTCCTGCCTGGAGGTGTTTGCAGCCAGGCTGGAGGTGGCTGTGAGCAACCTGCTGTGGTGTGAGGTGTCCCTGGCCGTGGCAGGGGGGATTGGAGCTGGCTGATCCTCTTTTTCCTCTGTGTGCTAAGTCTGGAAGGAAACCAAGAAAAATGCCATATTCTGCATCACAATATTCCCCTAAGTGAGCATTTTCTCTCTGGGTCTGGCTGCTGCAATATATCCCTGTTAGTTTCCCTTGCTCTCCATAGGAGATTTCCCCCCCCCCAGCTCCTCTGTGGGGTTTTATTTTCTTTGAAATGGGAATCCCTTTTAATTAAAGGCAGAAGGGAAAGCCCTGCAGTCCCATCCAGCTCCAAGCAAATTGTTCCTTCCCTCCTTCCAGGGGACTCAAGGTGGAGTTTAGGGCTGGGTTCATGCCAGGAAGGGATCAGAGCAGCAGGATCAGCTCCACCCTGCATTGTCTCATTTCCCCTTTGGCTCCTGTGGCCCCAAAGATTCAAATCTCCAATTCACTGAGAAAAAACAACCAACCCACCCCATAACCCCAACAAAACTCAGCTGCCATCACTGGAAAGAGTCACTTCTGCCCCAAACTGAACAAAAGGCTCGAGGTGACCTTCCAACAGGATGGCCTTAATGAGTCCAGGTGTTAGGTGCTGCACTTTGGCCACAGCAACCCCAGGCAGAGCTACAGGCTGGGGGCAGAGTAGCTGAGAGCAGCCAGGCAGAGAGGGACCCGGGGGTGCTGGTTGAGAGCAGCTGAACATGAGCCAGCAGTGTGCCCAGGTGGCCAAGAAGGCCAAGGGCATCCTGGCCTGCAGCAAGAAGAGTGTGGCCAGCAGGAGCAGGGAAGTCATTGTGCCCTGTGCTCAGCACTGCTGAGGCCACACCTTGAGTCCTGGGTCCAGTTCTGGGCTCCTCAGGTTAGGAAAGATGTTGAGATGCTGGAAGGTGTCCAGAGAAGGGCAACAAAGCTGGGGAGGGGTCTGGAGCACAGCCCTGTGAGGAGAGGCTGAGGGAGCTGGGGTTGCTTAGCCTGCAGAAGAGGAGGCTCAGGGGAGACCTTCTTGCTCTCTGCAACTCCCTGAAGGGAGGTTGTAGCCAGGTGGGGGTTGGTCTCTTCTCCCAGGCAAGCAGCACCAGAACAAGAGGACACAGTCTCAAGCTGTGCCAGGGGAGGTTTAGGCTGGAGGTGAGGAGAAAGTTCTTCCCAGAGAGAGAGATTGGCCACTGGGATGTGCTGCCCAGGGAGGTGGTAGAGTCCCCATCCCTGGAGGTGTTCAAGAAAGGCTTGGATGTGGCAATTGGAGACATGGTTTAGTTGTCAGGAGGTGTTAGGTGTTAAGTAATAGGTTGGACTTGATGATCTCTGAGCTCTTTTCCACCCTGGCTGATTCTGTGCTTCTGTGAAAAGCACCAAATGTGGTTGCAAACCTTGCAGGCTGGCACAGGCAGCATCTCTCCTGCTCCCCAAAGCTGCAGTGCTCCCTGCTGCTGTGTTCCTTGAAACAATAGGAGCTGATTGTGGAGCAGGGAATGACAAGAGCAGTGTTGCAACTGGAAGCACAGAGGAGCCTGGCTGGGGGTGTGGTGCTGGTGTGGGACGTGGTGGAGCCCTGGTTTGTGGTGGCAGGGCTCTGCTGCAGTGCCTGGGTGCCAGGCTGCTCCGGGTGCCAGGCTGCTCCGGGTGCCAGCGTGGCCATACCACAGCAGCACTGTGCAAGGACAACTCAAACCCAGTGTCAGGAGGATGGGGAGGGCTCTTCTGTCATGGTTGCTAAGTGCTTCCTGATGAGATTAAGCACCAGTGATTAATCTTCAGTGCTTGGATAACCAATTAGGCAACTTAGGGAAGTAAGTGGCAGGCTGGATTCGGGGACATGGTGCCAGCAAGTGGTTGTCAGGGAAGCTCCTGTGCCAGCCCTGCTGGAAGTTGGTCCCCCCCAGCACCCAGCTGGGATGGTGTCAGTCCTGCTGCATCCCCGGGTCAGGGTTGTGTCTGTGCACAGGGACCTGCACAAGCTGGGGAAGAGGTCCTGTGTGAACCTCACGAGGTTCAAGAAGGCCAAGGGCAAGGTCCTGCACCTGCACTGGGGCAACCCCCATCCAGGCTGGGCACGAAGGGCTGGAGAGCAGCCCTGTGGAGAAAGACTTCTGGAGGTGCAAAGATGGACGTGAGGAGACACTCTGAGCTCTGCCAGCCCAGCCCCAAGCCTGGCCTGGGCTGATCCCCAGCAGAGTGGGCAGCAGGGGCAGGGAGGGGATTCTGCCCCTCTGCTGTGCTCTGCTGAGACCTCCCTGCAGTGCTGGGGCAGCTCTGGAGCCCTCAGCACAGACAGGGACCTGTTGGAGCAGGACCAGAGGGAGGCTGGAAGGGCTCTGCTGTGAGGCCAGGATGAAAGTTGAGGTTCTTCAGCCTGGAGAAGAGAAGGCTCCAGGGAGACCTTCTGGCAGCCTTGCATTGCTTCAAGGGGAGATCAGAGAGCAGGGGACAGGCTTTTTCTCAGGGCCTGTTGTGACAGGCCAAGGGGGGATGGTTTGAACTCAAAGAGGGAGATTCAGACTGGAGAGAAGGGAGAAATGTTTGACACTGAGGGTGGGGAAAACCTGGCCCAGGTTGCCCAAAGAGCCGGGAGCTGCCCTATTCCAGGAACCATTTCAGGTGGTTTGGAAAGCTGTGAGCAACCTGCTCTAGCTGCAGATGTTGGGTTGGAACAGATGAGCTTTAAATCCCCCTTCCCACCCAAATCAGCTTCTGCATCTCTGATCCCCCAACAGCAGTGGAAACAGATGGGGGGAAGGCACTCGAGGAAAAGTTAGTTTTGATCTGGGAGGCAAACTGAGGACAATAATCTGTGTCCAGTTCTGGGCTCCTCAGGTTAGGAAAGATGTTGAGCTGCTGGAAGGTGTCCAGAGAAGGGCAACAAAGCTGGGGAGGGGTCTGGAGCACAGCCCTGGGAGGAGAGGCTGAGGGAGCTGGGGTTGCTTAGCCTGCAGAAGAGGAGGCTCAGGGGAGACCTTCTTGCTCTCTCCAGCTCCCTGAAGGGAGGTTGGAGCCAGGTGGGGGTTGGTCTCTTCTCCCAGGCAAGCAGCACCAGAACAAGAGGACACAGTCTCAAGCTGTGCCAGGGGAGGTTTGGGCTGGATGTTAGGAAGAAGTTCTTCATAGAAAGAGATATTGGCCACTGGGATGTGCTGCCCAGGGAGGTGGTGGAATCACCATCCCTGGAGCTGTTTAAGAGGAGACTGGATGAGGCACTTGGTGCCATGGTTTAGTTGACTAGATTGTGTTGTGTGACAGGTTGGACTTGGTGCTCTTGAAGGTCTTTTCCAACCTGGTTAATTCTCTTCTCTTCCTCTTCTCTTCTCTTCTCTTCTCTTCTCTTCTCTTCTCTTCTCTTCTCTTCTCTTCTCTTCTCTTCTCTTCTCTTCTCTTCTCTTCTCTTCTCTTCTCTTCTCTTCTCTTCTCTTCTCTTCTCTTCTCTTCTCTTCTCTTCTCTTCTCTTCTCTTCTCTTCTCTTCTCTTCTCTTCTCTTCTCTTCTCTTCTCTTCTCTTCTCTTCTCTTGCCACAGCATGGGGGGGTTGGCACTGCCTGATCCTTGAGCTCCCTTCCTGCCCTGACAGTTCTGTGACTGTATGGCTGTGGGGAGAGGACAGCTCCAGAGCAGAGGCACGGGAGGCCGTCGCTTCTCTGCGCTCACTGCTCTGCTCGGCTGAGGAGAGGGAGCTCTTCTCCTCTGGAAATGTGATGGATGATCCCAATTATACTCTTCCAGCACTGATTTAATGCAATGTTTTATTAATAGCAACAATCAGAGGAGAGCAAACAGCTTATTCTGCACACGCCAGCCCCTCCCTGCTTCGCCTCTCCCACGTTCACATCCGCTGCCAGGCCTCGGTGCCACAGCAGCAAGGGGGCAGGGAGAGGGTGGGGAGAAACAAGCTCATTAGTAGGCTCTGGATAGAGTTCCCACCACTGTGACAGTATTTTCTCCACTCATTCTGGGCAGATTCTTTTGGAGGAAGCTGCACATTCCTGGTTCCTTTCTTTGGGTGTTACAAGAGCATGGGGAAAGAGGTCTGGAGAGGAGAAGGCTGAGAGGGGATTTGATCAATGCTGATCAATATCTGAGGGCTGGGGGTCAGGAGGGAGGGGACAGGCTCTGCTCAGCTGCGCCCTGGGATAGGACAAGGGGCAATGGATGGAAACTGCAGCACAGGAGGTTCCACCTCAACAGGAGGAGGAACTTCTTCCCTGAGAGGCTCCCAGAGCCCTGGAGCAGGCTGACCAGAGAGGTTGTGGAGTCTCCTTCTCTGGAGCCTTCCCAGCCCTGTCTGGATGAGTTCCTGTGTGACCTGTGCTGGATTCTCTGCTCCTGCTCTGGCAGGGGGGGGGTGGACTGGATGATCTCTGGAGGCCCCTTTCAACCCCTGTGATCCTGTGAAGAAATGAGGCTGAGGGAGCTGGGGTTGCTTAGCCTGGAGAAGAGGAGGCTCAGGGGAGACCTTCTTGCTCTCTCCAACTCACTGAAGGGAGGTTGTAGCCAGGTGGGGGTTGGTCTCTTCTCCCAGGCAAGCAGCACCAGAACAAGAGGACACAGTCTCAAGCTGTGCCAGGGGAGGCTTAGGCTGGAGGTGAGGAAGAAATTCCTCATAGAGAGAGTGATTGGACATTGGAATGTGCTGCTCAGGAAGGTGGTGGAGTTGCCATCTTTGGGGGTATTTAGGAGGAGACTTGATAGGGTGCTTGGTGCCAGGGTTTAGTTGATTAGATGGTGCTGGGTGATAGGTTGGACCTGATGATCTTGAAGGTCTCTTCCAACCTGGTTTATTCTATTCTACTTCTATTCTATTCTATTCTATTCTGTTCTATTCTATTCTATTCTGTTCTGTTCTTTTCTAACAATGACAGTTTTGTTTCTGATTTTAATTCCCTTTTGCTGCAGAAGGAGCATCATAAAACTGTCCCAACCCCTGAGGGACTCCACTCATCCCTGGTCTCTGTTTGCACATTGAGCCATTCAGTGCAAGTTTCTGAGTGCAGCCATCCAGGCAATTCCTGCTCCACCCCTCAAGTCCACGATTTTCCAATGTGCTAAGCAGGATGTCATGTGGGGCAGCATCATGTGCTTTACACAGTTCCAGGCAGAAGGCATCAATTGCTTTTCCTTTATGCCCTGATGCTGTGTTTCCTGGGAAGAGGGCAGGTCAGTGGTGCTGGCAGCTCCAAGGTGTGTGGGATGCACCCTGCAGCATGACCCAGGCTCACAGGAGGTCAGGGGTTGGAAGAGACCCAAAGAGATCATCCAGTCCAACCCCCCTGCCAGAGCAGGAGCAGAGAATCCCGCACAGGTCACACAGGAACACATCCAGATGGGGCTGGAAAGGCTCCAGAGAAGGAGACTCTACAACCTCTCTGGGCAGCCTGCTCCAGGGCTCTGGGAGCCTCACAGGGAAGAAGTTCCTCCTCATGTTGTGGTGGAACCTCCTGTGCTGGAGTTTCCATCCATTGCTCCTTGTCCTACCACTGGGAGCAAGTGAGCAGAGCCTGTCCCTGTCCCCTCCCTCCTGCCCCCCAGCCCTCAGATATTGATAGACATTTATTCAATCCCCTCTCAATCTTCTCCTCTCCAGACCAAACAGCCCCAGAGCTCTCAGCCTCTCCTCCCCAGGCAGTGCTGCAGTCCCTTCAGCATCCTTGTAGCCCTCTGCTGAGCCCTCTCCAGCAGATCCCTGTCCCTCTGGAACTGGGGAGCCCCAAACTGGACACAATACTCCAGACCAAGGCACCTTCTTGTCAACCCTCATCATGTGCCCAGATTCAATCCAGCTCCTCTCACCCCTTGAGTCCTCCCTTCATTAGTGGATCTCCTTCACCTCCCTGCTTGCTTTCCTTTGGAAGCCTCTCTGCTTTTCCTTTCCTCATTCCATGGCTTGTTTTAACGGTGAGCACACAACCCCCCTAGGGCAGTGGTGATAACCTCCTGAACAGGAGCTTCCTTTAGCTTGTTATTCCATTTCCTGGCCTGGCTCAAAGATGCAATTTAGACTTCTTACCCATCAAAAGTGCTTTATATTGTGGTTAAATACTTTCTCCCCTCCTCTCCCTGAGAGTCATTAATCAGGCACAAGTTCTAACACCTCTCCCTCTTTCCTCAATCTCTTTTGGGCTTGGAGGGGCAGGTGGGGGGGGTGGAAGGAAAAGAGAGAGGAAGATTAAATGGAGCAGGTGTCACATTTGTCTTATTTCCAGTGCAAATACAATCAACAAGGGCCAGGCTGAAAGCAGAGCCTAACAAAACCTGCAAAATGTTCTCAAATAAATGATTCTGGGCTTTCATCTGTTTGGTTTTAATTTGCAGCCATCCTTCCCCAGTACCTCTGCCAAGCAAAAAAGAATAAAAAGCAACAAACCTGCTTTGGGAATCAGCTTAGCAGAGATGACTCCAGGAGGCTGCTGCTGCCAGGGTGCCCTGCACTGCCCTGACTCCATCCCCTTCCCCAGGCACTGCCCTGACTCCATCCCCTTCATCAGGCACTGCCCTGACTCCATCCCCTTCATCAGGCACTGCACTGACTCCAATCCCTTCCCCAGGCACTGCCCTGACTCCATCCCCTTCCTCAGGCACTGCCCTGACTCCATCCCCTTCATCAGGCACTGCCCTGACTCCATCCCCTTCCCTAGGCACTGCCCTGACTCCATTCCCTTCCCCAGGCACTGCCCTGACTCCAGTCCCTTCCCCAGGCACTGCCCTGACTTCATCCCCTTCATCAGGCACTGCCCTGACTCCATTCCCTTCCCCAGGCACTGCTCTGACTCCATCCCCTTCCCCAGGCACTGCCCTGACTCCATCCCCTTCCCTAGGCACTGCCCTGACTCCATCCCCTTCCCTAGGCACTGCCCTGACTCCAGTCCCTTCCCTAGGCACTGCCCTGACTCCAGTCCCTTCCCTAGGCACTGCCCTGACTCCATCCCCTTCCCCAGGCACTGCCCTGACTCCATTCCCTTCCCCAGGCACTGCTCTGACTCCATCCCCTTCCCCAGGCACTGCCCTGACTCCATTCCCTTCCCCAGGCACTGCTCTGACTCCATCCCCTTCCCCAGGCACTGCACTGACTCCATTCCCTTCCCCAGGCACTGCCCGGACTCCATTCCCTTCCCCAGACACTGCCCTGACTCCATCCCCTTCATCAGGCACTGCCCTGACTCCATCCCCTTCCCTAGGCACTGCCCTGACTCCATCCCCTTCCCCAGGCACTGCCCTGACTCCAGTCCCTTCCCCAGGCACTGCCCTGACTCCAGTCCCTTCCCCAGGCACTGCCCTGACTCCATCCCCTTCATCAGGCACTGCCCTGACTCATTCCCCTTCCCCAGGCACTGCCCTGACTCCATTCCCTTCCCCAGGCACTGCCCTGACTCCATCCCCTTCCCCAGGCACTGCTCTGACTCCATCCCCTTCCCCAGGCACTGCTCTGACTCCATCCCCTTCCCCAGGCACTGCCCTGACTCCAGTCCCTTCCCCAGGCACTGCCCTGACTCCATCCCCTTCCCCAGGCACTGCTCTGACTCCATCCCCTTCCCCAGGCACTGCCCTGACTCCATCCCCTTCCCCAGGCACTGCTCTGACTCCATCCCCTTCCCCAGGCACTGCTCTGACTCCAGTCCCTTCCCTAGGCACTGCCCTGACTCCAGTCCCTTCCCTAGGCACTGCCCTGACTCCATCCCCTTCCCCAGGCACTGCCCTGACTCCATTCCCTTCCCCAGGCACTGCTCTGACTCCATCCCCTTCCCCAGGCACTGCCCTGACTCCATTCCCTTCCCCAGGCACTGCTCTGACTCCATCCCCTTCCCCAGGCACTGCACTGACTCCATTCCCTTCCCCAGGCACTGCCCGGACTCCATCCCCTTCCCCAGGCACTGCCCTGACTCCATTCCCTTCCCCAGGCACTGCTCTGACTCCATCCCCTTCCCCAGGCACTGCCCTGACTCCATCCCCTTCCCCAGGCACTGCCCTGACTCCATTCCCTTCCCCAGGCACTGCTCTGACTCCATCCCCTTCCCCAGGCACTGCCCTGACTCCATCCCCTTCCCTAGGCACTGCCCTGACTCCATCCCCTTCCCTAGGCACTGCCCTGACTCCAGTCCCTTCCCTAGGCACTGCCCTGACTCCATTCCCTTCCCCAGGCACTGCTCTGACTCCATTCCCTTCCCCAGGCACTGCTCTGACTCCATTCCCTTCCCCAGGCACTGCCCTGACTCCATTCCCTTCCCAGGCACTGCTCTGACTCCATCCCCTTCCCCAGGCACTGCACTGACTCCATTCCCTTCCCCAGGCACTGCTCTGACTCCATCCCCTTCCCTAGGCACTGCACTGACTCCATTCCCTTCCCCAGGCACTGCCCTGACTCCATCCCCTTCCCTAGGCACTGCTCTGACTCCATCCCCTTCCCCAGGCACTGCACTGACTCCATTCCCTTCCCCAGGCACTGCCCGGACTCCATCCCCTTCCCCAGGCACTGCCCGGACTCCATTCCCTTCCCCAGGCACTGCCCTGACTCCATCCCCTTCCCCAGGCACTGCTCTGACTCCATCCCCTTCCCCAGGCACTGCCCTGACTCCATCCCCTTCCCTAGGCACTGCCCTGACTCCATCCCCTTCCCTAGGCACTGCCCTGACTCCAGTCCCTTCCCTAGGCACTGCCCTGACTCCATTCCCTTCCCCAGGCACTGCTCTGACTCCATTCCCTTCCCCAGGCACTGCTCTGACTCCATTCCCTTCCCCAGGCACTGCCCTGACTCCATTCCCTTCCCCAGGCACTGCTCTGACTCCATCCCCTTCCCCAGGCACTGCACTGACTCCATTCCCTTCCCCAGGCACTGCTCTGACTCCATCCCCTTCCCTAGGCACTGCACTGACTCCATTCCCTTCCCCAGGCACTGCCCTGACTCCATCCCCTTCCCTAGGCACTGCTCTGACTCCATTCCCTTCCCCAGGCACTGCCCGGACTCCATCCCCTTCCCCAGGCACTGCCCGGACTCCATCCCCTTCCCCAGGCACTGCCCTGATTCCATACCCTTCCCCAGGCTCTGCCCTGACTCCATTCCCTTCCCCAGGCTCTGCCCTGACTCCAGCCCCTTCCCCAGGCACTGCCCTGACTCCATTCCCTTCCCCAGGCACTGCCCAGCACAGGTCTCATCCAGGAGCAGCTCAGCATCCCCTCCTCACACCCAGCTCCGAGGATGCAGACAGCAGAGCTTCTCTGTTCAGTGCTGGCTCTCCACCAGCACAGAGTGGGGAGTGGGGCTGGGGGAAGGGATCTCCAGATGCAAATCCTAGAATAAATCCTATTTTAGCTTTATTTTGATTTTAAAATTGGATTTGTTTCAGGCTGTGGAGCTTCCTCCCTCTCCATGCCCACTTCCTAATGTAGAGTTGCTCCAACATGTCCAGAGAAGGGCAATGAGGCTGGGGAGGGGTCTGGAGCACAGCCCTGTGAGGAGAGGCTGAGGGAGCTGGGGTTGCTTAGCCTGGAGAAGAGGAGGCTCAGGGGAGACCTTCTTGCTCTCTGCAGCTGCCTGAAGGGAGGTTGTAGCCAGGAGGGGGTTGGTCTCTTGTCCCAGGCAAGCAACACCAGAACAAGAGGACACAGTCTCATGCTGTGCCAGGGGAGGTTTAGACTGGAGGTTTAGTTGATCAGATGGTGTTGGGTGAGAGGTTGAACTGGATGATCTCTGAGGTCTTTTCCAACCTGGTTGATTCTGTATCCTGTGCTGTGGCTGGCCACTACCCTTTCCAGTGGCTGCTGTTGGGTGTTTTCCCATGCACCCCAACACTGGCCCATATACCACCCCCCTTCACTCCCTGCAATGACCTTTTCATCCTGCAAACAGCATCTTAAAACCCCTCTGGGTCATGGTCTGCTGGAGGGGAAGATATTTGGGCTAGGTGATTTAAAGCAAGCTTAAATACCAGACTCTGATCACTTGCTCCCTGGGACAGGACAAGGAGCAATGGATGGAAGCTGCAGAACAGGAGGTTCCACCTCCACACCAGGGGGAACTTCTTTACTGTGAGGCTCACAGAGCCCTGGAACAGGCTGCCCAGAGAGGTTGTGGAGTCTCCTTCTCTGGAGACTTCCAAGGCCTGTCTGGATGTCTTCCTGTGTGACCTGTGCTGGATTCTCTGCTCCTGCTCTGGCAGGGGGTGGTTGGACTGGATGATCTCTTTGGGTCCCTTCCAACCCCTGCCATCCTGTGAGCCTGGGATCCTGTGGATGCTGTGCCAGGGTGCTGGGACCCACCAGGCTCTTCTGGCAATAGAGCATTTCCATGGCTGCTGGGGGATGCAGGGGATCCTCTGTGTGTGGGAGTGAGCATGGCAAATCCCTTTTAACCTGCAGCAGCAGGAAAATGTGGCTCATCCAGCACGTGGGGCCTGAGCCAGGCACCCAGGCTGGGAGCAGAACAACAGCCCAGGGAATTCTCAGCACAAGCTGTCATTGCCTTGGGGTCCATTAGAAACTCCAGATGTACCCTAGGGAAAGAAAAAAACCACAACTAAAAGGTGTTTTTCAATTGAAAATTGGAGATTTTGACAGAGAAAGCCATTTACAGAGATATTTTTTTCCCCCTTTCATTTTCTATGGAAGGGCTAAAGGGAAAAAAAAAAAACATTAAGAGGGAAAGGAAAAAATCACAAACAACTCTTCCCTGAGTCAAAATGTTTGCCTCAGTGCTACCAACTGAAACAGCTTTTTGCTCCATCTTGGCCCACTGCAGTGCCCTGTGGGTGATGCTGTTTGCACCTGATAACCACATCTCCCTCTGTGCCCCATTCCCAGTCCAGGCTTTCTCTACTGTGACCTGTCTCTCTTGTACATAGCTCTCTCATCCATCACAATGCATCCTTTTGACTGATGAAACCTTTGCCTCTCTCTCCCCAAAGCTTGTCCTGCCTCTGCCTTGGCCCCTTGCACAGTTTGAAGGGCTCTCTGCTCCCCTTAGGGCTTGGATGCTTTACAGGGAACAGCCAGGTCCTGCTGAAGGCTCTGCTGTGAGGGCTGTGATGCCCTGAGCCTCCAGCCAGCACAGAGCTGGGTGGCAGCCCCCAGCCTGGTTCACAGGCCCTGGTGGGTTGAAGTTTCCCCAACCAGCATCACAGGATGTTAGGGGTTGGAAAGGGCCTCTGGAGAGAGAAGAGAAGAGAAGAGAAGAGAAGAGGAGAGGAGAGGAGAGGAGAGGAGAGGAGAGGAGAGGAGAGGAGAGGAGAGGAGAGGAGAGGAGAGGAGAGGAGAGGAGAGGAGAGGAGAGGAGAGGAGAGGAGAGGAGAGGAGAGGAGAGGAGAGGAGAGGAGAGGAGAGGAGAGGAGAGGAGAGGAGAGGAGAGGAGAGGAGAGGAGAGGAGAGGAGAGGAGAGGAGAGGAGAGGAGAGGAGAGGAGAGGAGAGGAGAGGAGAGGAGAGGAGAGGAGAGGAGAGGAGAGGAGAGGAGAGGAGAGGAGAGGAGAGGAGAGGAGAGGAGAGGAGAGGAGAGGAGAGGAGAGGAGAGGAGAGGAGAGGAGAGGAGAGGAGAGGAGAGGAGAGGAGAGGAGAGGAGAGAGGAGAGGAGAGGAGAGGAGAGGAGAGGAGAGGAGAGGAGAGGAGAGGAGAGGAGAGGAGAGGAGAGGAGAGGAGAGGAGAGGAGAGGAGAAGGATGTCCCTGTGCCATGGACATCCATCCCTATGCCATGGACATCCACCCCTGCGCCATGGACATCCATCCCTGCACACAGACATCCAGCCCTGCGCCATAGACATCCATCCCTGTGCCACCGACATCCATCCCTGTGCCATGGACATCCATCCCTGCACACAGACATCCATCCCTGCACACGGACATCCATCCCTGCACACGGACATCCATCCCTGTGCCACGGACATCCATCCCTGTGCCACGGACATCCATCCCTGTGCCATGGACATCCATCCCTGTGCCATGGACATCCATCCCTGCACACAGACATCCATCCCTGCACACGGACATCCATCCCTGTGCCACGGACATCCATCCCTGTGCCACGGACATCCATCCCTGTGCCATGGACATCCATCCCTGTGCCATGGACATCCATCCCTGCACACAGACATCCATCCCTGCACACAGACATCCATCCCTGTGCCATGGACATCCATCCCTGTGCCACGGACATCCATCCCTGCACACAGACATCCATCCCTGCACACGGACATCCATCCCTGTGCCACGGACATCCATCCCTGTGCCACGGACATCCATCCCTGTGCCACGGTCATCCATCCCTGCACACAGACATCCATCCCTGTGCCATGGACATCCATCCCTGTGCCACGGTCATCCATCCCTGCACACAGACATCCATCCCTGTGCCATGGACATCCATCCCTGTGCCATGGACATCCATCCCTGCACATGGACATCCATCCCTGTGCCAGGGCTCCCCAGGAGCAGCTTGTTCCGTTCTGCACCACAGGCCCCAGGGCAGGTCCCATCCTGCTTCCCAGATGGTGGCTGTCACGAGTCACTGAGTTACATGAGCAGGAGCATGGGGACCAGCCAGGGCTCTGCAGGGCTGAGCATGGCTCAGAAAGATTGTTATGCACTTTGTGTTGCTAAAGCCCAGCAGAATCCAGCCTGGGCACCCCCTCTTCCTTGCCCCCTCTGCCCTCCTACCTTGACAGGTGGCACAGTAATAATCTGTGACAGGGACAACACAACCAGGCTGCTGTGGGTCTTGTCACCAGGGCTGACCCCCTAGGTGTTGCTTTTAAAGTTCAGAGGCAGCAGAAGCAGCTGCTGCTGTGTTTTATTCATGTGCCTTGTCTGGGGATGCAGGGGTTGGCTAAGAGCAGGGGAGGACAAGGATGCCGAAGCCCTTCCTCGGTGCAGCCTGCTCAGCTCTGGTTTTGCAGGCTTCTGGGCAGGGACCAGAGGATTTCTGGGCTGCCCTTCCCTGGGCTGTCAGGTGGCAGCAGGATGGTTTCCATACTTCTCCCTGCTCCACACTGTACTTTGCTCCTCTCCACACTGGCTGCTGGAAAAATCCCTGCTTGTCCTGCTGAGCCCCAGCTCTACCCACGGGAGCTGAGCAGGTCCGCAGCATGTGGCCCCCGTGCAAGGGCTGAGCACCCTGAGTGTGCTCTCAGTTTGCCCTCATGCCATGAGGACTCAGAGAGGAGTTCCTGCATGTTGGCTGAGTGGTGGCAAGCAGGGCTGAGCTCCCTTTACCGTGCTACAGCCCCATATGGGCTGTGGGACCACAATCCAGCCCTGATTGGGAGAACACAGGTTCTATGAAGTGTTCATAGAATCATAGCATCACAGAATCAACAAGGTTGGAAAAGACCTCAAAGATCATCAAGAAGATCATACCCTGCTAGTTGAGGGGTAACAGGCTCACAGCTCACAGGCTCACAGGGTGTTAGGGGTTGGAATGGACCTCTGGAGATGGAAGGGACCCAAAGAGACCATCCAGTCCAACCCCCCTGCCAGAGCAGGAGCAGAGAATCCAGCACAGGTCACACAGGAACACATCCAGATGGGGCTGGGAAGGCTCTAGAGAAGGAGACTCCACAACCTCTCTGGGCAGCCTGCTCCAGGGCTCTGTGAGCCTCAAAATGAAGAAGCTCCTCCTCAGGTTGAGGTGGAATCTCCTGTGCTGGAATTCCCACCCACTGTCCCTTGCCCTATCCCAGGGCATAAGTGAGCAGAGCCTGTCCCTGACACTTCCTGACCCCCAACCCCCAGAAATTTATAGACATTGATCAGATCTCCTCTCAGTCTTCTCCTCTCCAGACTGAACAGCCCCAGGGCTCTCAGCCTCTCCTCACCAGGCAGTGCTCCAGGCCCTTCAGCATCCTTGCAGCCCTCCCTTGGACTCTCAAACGGATGCCCTCCCAGGATGGGGATTCTGTGGTGGAACACACCTTGCAAAGCTAAATTTGGCAGGCTGTGCCCAGGCAGCAGGATGTGGGATGGCAAACCATGCCACAGCAACTGGGGCTGTGGTCAGCCCTCCCCAGGGAGCTGCCATCACCTTCTCAGCCATCACCAGCTTCACCTCAACCTGGCGAACAGAGCTCAGCCCCAGCGGGGAGGAAGGCTGGCGGTCAGGGAGCAACCCCAGGCCTCTTCCCCACGTGGTGACACTTCCATGAGCTCCTTAGAGGCTTCAAAGACCTGCTGAAGCCACCAAGAGCCTGGGGGGCAGGTTGAAGGGGAGCTTGGTGCAGCATCTCCCCCTCCTCTGACTGCCCACAGCAAACCAGCAGCGCTGCAGCCAGCGGCGTGGGGGAACCGGGGAGGCTGTGAGCACAAAGGCAGGGAAGGGGAGAGCTCTGTGCAAACTAAAGGTAGTTACAGCTGCTGTGAAACATTTTCACAGCCAGGGCTCAGGGCTTTTAATCATCTTTTCCTTTGTTATTATTATTAGTGCAGGTTCTCCTTTCTGCCAAACATTTGCAGAGGGAAAATAAAAGCAAAGAGTCGAGGGGGAGGAGGGGGAAGGGGGGGAACCCCCCCCCACAACACTTTTGGCTGCCAATCTGATGCTTGCAAGGCCATGAAAAGCACCCTGAGAGAGATGAGCATGCATTATAGAAAAGGAAAATGATTTTGTGCATCCTCTATGCTGAAAAGTCTTCGTAGGCACTTTCCCTCCTGAGGCCTCCCAGGGCCCTAAACAGGCTCTGAGCCATTAAAGAAAGCGGTTTCAGCCCCAACCAAACTCATCTCAGGCTCCCTGCGTGCTCCTGAGAACCTGGCTCAGCCCTCCCCTCTCCTGGAAGTTTGGTCTGGTGTATTGAGGCCACAGTGCCCTGCTCCCTGCGGGCTCAGGCAGGGGATGCTCTCCTGAGGAGCTCTGCTTCACAGAATCACAGAATCACCAAGGTTGGAAGAGACCTCAAAGATCATCAAGTCCAACCTGTCCAAACTTGGGTTTGACTTGAATGCTGCCTGCTTGATGAGCAGAGGGCTGGAACTGCTCTGCTATGAGGACAGACTGAGGGAGTTGGGGCTGTTCAGTCTGGAGAAGAGAAGGCTCTGAGGTGACCTCATTATGGCATTCCAGGATCTGAAGGGGGCTACAAGAAGGCTGGGGAGGGACTTCTCAGGATCTCAGGCAGTGATAGGACTAGGGGGAATGGAATGAAGCTGGAGGTGGGGAGATTGAGGCTGGAGGTGAGGAGGAAGTTCTTCCCCATGAGAGTGGTGAAGCCCTGGAATGGGTTGTCCAGGGAAGTGGCTGGGGCCCCGTCCCTGGAGGTGTTTAAGCCCAGGCTGGATGAGGCTCTGGCCAGGCTGATCTAGTGTGGGGTGTCCCTGCCCATGGCAGGGGGGTTGGAACTAGCTGACCCTTGTGGTCCCTTCCAACCCTGACTGACACTCTGATACTATGCTTGCTTGCTGCTGGGAGCCTGGGAGTGCTGCAGCTGCCTCAAATGTCCCTGCTGCAGAAAGAGCCACACTTAATCCCTCCTCATGCCCCTCTTCTTTTATTCCTTGTGAGGAGTGCTGATTTATACCTTTCCCCCTCTACCATCACATTAGAAATCCATCTTTGTCTTCCCATCCAAGGTAAAGATACCACCAGAGCCCTGGGACAACCAGAAGTGTGCACCTGGGACAACCAAACTCCACAAGCTTGTGGTGAAACTGCTGGAGGAGACAACATTGGGTTGTGCTGCCATTCAGTGTGACCTGGATAGGATGAAGAATGGGGCAGAGGGAGCCTCATGGAGTTCACCAAGGGCAAGGGCAGGATCCTGGCCTTGGGGAGGAACAACCTCCTGCAGAAGGACAGCCGAGGGGGGACCTGCTGGGAAGCAGCTCCAAGGAGAAGGAGCTGGGAGCGTTGGGGGACAATGTGCCCTGGTGGCCAAGAAGGCCAATGGAGTCCTGGGGGGCATGGAGAAGAGTGTGGCCAGCAGGTTGAGGGAGGTTCTCCTCCCCCTCTACTCTGGTGAGGCCACATCTGGAGTCCTGGGTCCAGTTCTAGGCTCCCCAGGTCAAAAGAGAAAGAGAACTGCTGGAGAGAGTCCAGGGGAGGCTGCAAAGCTGCTGAGGAGCCTGGAGCAGCTCTGAGAGAAGCAAAGGCTGAGAGCCCTGGGGCTGAGAGCCTGCAGAAGAGCAGCCCCAGAGGGCAGCTGAGCAATGCTCAGCAAGAGCTAAAGGAGCTGTGGGGGGCAAGAGGCTGGGGCCAGACTCTGCTGAGTGGTGCCCAGGGACAGGCCAAGGGGCAGTGAGCACAAACTGGAACCCAGCAGGTTCTGCTTAGGAGGAGAAACTTCTTTGTTGTGAGGGTACTGGAGGCCCTGGAGCAGGCTGCCAAGAGAGGTTGTGGAGTCCCCTTCTCTGGAAAGATTCCAAAGGCACCTGGGCATTGTGATCCTGGGCAAGCTGCTGGAAGATCCCCAGAGGCTGGACTGGGAGATCCCCAGCCCCTTGGCTGGGAGCTCCCCGACCCTCTCCGTGCTGTGATTCTGTGACTGTGTTCTCTTCAGCAGAGGAGCACTGGGAAGCCAAAGCACAGCCTATAGAATAGAATAGAATAGAATAGAATAGAATAGAATAGAATAGAATAGAATAGAATGGAATGGAATGGAATGGAATGGAATGGAATGGAATGGAATGGAATGGAATGGAATGGAATGGAATAGAATAGAATGTATGGAATGGAATTGACTAGAATAGAATGGAATGGAATGGAATGGAATGGAATGGAATGGAATGGAATGGAATGGAATGGAATGGAATGGATAGAATAGAATAGAATAGAATAGAATAGAATAGAATAGAATGGAATGGAATTGAATGGAATGGAATTGAATGGAATGTATAGAATAGAATGTATAGAATGTATGGAATGGAATGGAATGGAATGGAATGGAATGGAATGGAATGGAATGGAATGGAATGGAATGGAATATATAGAATAGAATAGAATAGAATAGAATAGAATAGAATAGAATAGAATTAATCAGCTTGGAAAAGACCTTCGAGGTCATCAAGTCCAACCTCTCACCCAACACCATCTGATCAACTAAACCATGGCACCAAGCACCCCATCCAATCCCTTCCTAAACACCTCCAGGGATGGTGACTCTGCTGCTACTACTCTCTGCTACTGGGCCAGAGAGAGCCAGACATGAGCTCACGGATGTGGGAGTCCCTCCCCCAGGGAGCAGACAGGTAAAGAGCTCTGGGTGGGCAGTCCTGAGGCTGATGGAGGCTGGGAGGAGCAGAGCCGCCGCAGCTTTTCCGCCGCTCCGCCGCGCAGGGTCGGGGAATGAGCCCGGGCAACGAGGGAGAGAAACGGCGAGAAACATCCTCTAAAGCTTGTTTTGAAGACATCCTTCTACCCTAGGGCTTGTTTTAACGGCCCACGCTGCACACTAGCTCCGTCCCCTTTTATTTACGATGATTATTACGGGCTGCTGCCGGGTCCCCCGGGCCCCCGAGAGGCAGCGCCGGCTGCTATTAAGGCATTTTGTCTTTCTCTACGACCACATAAAGACCTTCCCGGCGCTCCTCCCGCTGGGCAATAAACAGCGCAGACAATCCACGGCTGAGCTGGCCGCTCTCTAGCTGGATGGGCAAAGCAGCTCGTTAGGCACAATAAAGAGCTCTCCTTAACCCCGGGCACCGAGGCCAGGGCAGGCGAGGCGGGGAGGGAGGGCAAGGGCTGGCAGCAAGCGGCCCCAGCCGCCCGCATGGGCAGGGCGAGCTGAGCCGGGCAGGCTGCAGAGGCGCTGAAGTCCCCATCCTGGAGCAGAAAGTGGAAGTGGGGTTGAAGTGCAAGTTGGAGGCGTTTGGGGAGAGTGTGGGGGGCGTGTGTGTGTGTGTTTCATTGCAGGTAGGCAGCCCCAGGCTGGGCTCTGCAGGAGTGGAGCCCATGCCTGAGCCAGCCAAAAAATCAAGAGGGATCTGGGCAAATGAATCAGTCCAATCGAGATCTGATTGATTGAGGATTTGAAAGGCACCATCCAGCAAGTCCTGGGAAATGTAATAAGTCTAAAACCCTATTAATTTTTCATGCTCTTTCTGGTTGGATCCCCCCCCATTCTCCCCCTTTCACTGCTGGAGGTGGCTCTGTGCCAGGACATTTGCACTCAAGCAGCTCAGCTCTCAGCTGGCCCCCCCTGGGTGCACTGGGTGCAGAAGCCTTTGGAGCTGGTGAGACCTCCCTGCCCCACAGCTCTCAGTGGGGCAAGGACTTCCATCCTTCACCTGCTCCCCAAAGAACACTAAAGGAGAAAATGGGGGAGAAGAGCCTCTTGGCACTGAGCAGCCCAAACCTGGGACCAGGAGTCTTGATCCTTCTGAAACCACATGTGTCATGACAGAGACAGTAACAGACATGGGGTTGGATTAGATGACCTTGGATTAGATGACCTTCAGAGGTCTCTTCCAGCCCAGACCATTCTATGATGCTGTAAGCTTGTGAGTGCCCTCTGGTCACTGAGCAGCCATGGAGCCGCTGTGACTTTCAGAGCTGCAGAGCAGAGAGGAGAAACAAGGACATCAGGCTGAGTGCTGGCACCTCCCTGACTCTGAAGATTGTCCTCTAATGTGGTCAATAAATCAGTGCTGTGAAAGGAAGGGCAAATCTGGCATCAGGAAAGTGCAAGGCACTCCTGACTGCACCACGGTGCCCTTTTCATTCAGCAGTGAAGCAAACCTAGAGGTCACCTAGATGTGGAGGGAGCCCAGGGCAGCTTGAGCTTTGGTCCAAAGGTATCAAAGAATTTCAGGGGCTGGAAGGGACCTCAAAAGCTCATCCAGTCCAACCCCCCCCTGCCAGAACAGGGTCACCTAGAGCAGGTCACACAGGAACACATCCAGGTGGGGTTGGAATATCTCCAGAGAGGGAGACTCCACAGCCCCCCTGGGCAGCCTGCTCCAGGGCTCTGTCACCCTCCCAGGGAAAGAATTCTTCCTCCTGTTTCCATGGCACTTCCTCTGCCTCAGCTTCCACCACTGCCCCTTGTGCTGGCATTGGGCATCCCCCAGCAGAGCCTGGCTCCAGCCCCTGGGCACTCAGCCTGCACAGCTTTAGCAACAGCAATGAGGTCACCCTCAGGCTCCTCCTCTCCAAGCTACAGAGCCCTCAGCTCCCTCAGGCTCTCCTCATCAGGAAGATCTTCCACTGCCTTCATCATTTTCATGGCTCTGTGCTGGACTCTCTCAAGCAGTTCCCTGAGGTCCTTCCTGACCTGAGGGCCCCAGAACTGGACACAATATTCCAGATGTGGCCTCACCAGGGCAGAGTAGAGAGGGAGGAGAACCTCTCTTGACCTACTGACCAGAGCCCTTCTAATCCACCCCAGGATGCCCTTGGCCTTCTTGGCCACAGCAGCACACTGCTGGCTCATGGTCAACCTCCCATCCACCAGGACCCCCAAAGCCTTTTGGCCACTGCTCTGGATGAGCAGTTGTGCAATTAATAATTGATGGAAGCTGCAAGCAGCCCTTGTTGGGATGCAAATATTTCTGTTTTCAGCAGATCTATTTTGACTTTGGGTTCCAAAGTGAAAATGTCTCTTCCTTCCCCCCCCCCCCCCCCCCCCCCCCCCCCCCCCCCCTTCAACATTTGTTGCTGGCCTGAATTTCTGGTTGGGTTTTTGTTGTTGTTGTTGTTGTGTTTTTCACAGTGTCATCATTTCTCAAGTGGGAAGGGGGGAAAAAAAAAGGCAACAAACCCTAACAGAGCCTATTTTAGTTAGTTAGTTAGTTAGTTAGTTAGTTGAAATGTATTTATTTGTTTTAAATGTATTTAAATGGGTCCTCAGTTTAAGAAGGACATTGAGAGACTTGAAGGTGTCCAGAGAAGGGCAATGAGGCTGGGGAGGGGTCTGGAGCACAGCCCTGTGAGGAGAGGCTGAGGGAGCTGCTGGGGTTGCTTAGCCTGGAGAAGAGGAGGCTCAGGGGCAGGATGTGCCCCCCCAATGAGCCAGCAGAAGACAGATTTGCCTCGGGGGTGAGGTGCCCTGCTACAGGAGAGGGGCTGTGGCTGCCCCCTGCACGGTGTGACTGGGGGGACTGGGGCCTTGTGCCCTGGGCACATGCAGTGCTGGGGCTGAATGTGGTGGCTCATGAGGTCCTGTCCATCCTGGGGCTGTTTAGCCTGGGGAGGAGAAGGCTCAGGGGAGACCTTCTTGCTCTCTCCAACTCCCTGAAGGGAGGTTGGAGCCAGGTGGGGGTTGGTCTCTTCTCCCAGGCAAGCAGCACCAGAACAAGAGGACAAAGTCTCAAGCTGTGCCAGGGGAGGTTTAGGCTGGAGGTGAGGAAGAAATTCTTCCCAGAGAGAGTTGTTAGCCGTTGGGATGTGCTGCCCAGGGAGGTGGTGGAGTCCCCATCCCTGGAGGTGTTCAAGAGGGGATTGGATGTGACCCTTGGAGCCATGGTTTAGTTGTCAGGAGGTGTTGGGTGACAGCTTGGACTTGATGATCTCTGAGGTCTTTTCCAACCTTATTGATTCTATGCTTCTATTGATTTAAAATGTATTTATTTATTTAAAATGCCTTTCTTTATTTTTAAGATCAGCTTTTTTCCTGTGAGCAGCATCCATGGAACTGCTTCAGGCAGGGCCTCTGATGAAGTCATCTGAACGTGTGCCATCGGAGCCAAGATCTCGCCTCTTACCAGCAGCGCTTCTTGGACTGCTGCCCTGGGGAGTGAGGCTTTCCAAATCACACCTTCACTGTGGCTCTTTGTCACCTTCCCTTCAGCAGCCCCCTCCCCCCTGCATACCTTGGGCACATTTCAAGCACACCATGGCATCAGAGCTTGGGGCATGATTGGATGGTGCTAAACAACTTCTTGCTCTCTATGGCTACCTGAAGGGAGGTTGTAGCCAGGTAGGGGTTGTGCTCTTCTCCCAGGCAAGGAGCAGCAGAACAAGAGGACACAGTCTAAACCTATGCCAGGGGTGGTTAAGGCTGGCTGTTAAGAAGAAGTTCTTCCCAGAAAGAGAGATTGGCCATTGGGATGTGCTGCCCAGGGAGGTGGTGGGGTCTCCATCCCTGGAGGTGTTTAGGAAGAGCCTGGCTGAGGCACTTGGTGCCATGGTTTAGTTGATCAGATGGTGTTGGGTGAGAGGTTGGACTTCTTGATCTCAAAGGTCTCTTCCAACCTGGTTAATTCTATTCTATTCTATTCTATTCTATTCTATTCTATTCTATTCTATTCTGTTCTATTCTATTCTATTCTATTCTATTCTATTCTATTCTATTCTATTCCATTCCATTCCATTCCATTCCATTCCATTCCATTCTATTCTATTCTATTCTATTCTATTCTATTCTATTCTATTCTATTCTATTCTATTCCATTCTATTCTATTCTCAGAAATCACAGTCCAGAGGAAATCCTCTTTGGTTTTCTAGCTGAAGAAGAGCTGGTAGGTAGCAGGAGTTTGGCTCCCATTAGGCAAAGAAAAAAGGAATCTCAGGTGCATGAAGCACCTCTGCTATGAAGACAGATTGAGAGAGTTCACTCTGGAGAAGAGAAGGCTCCAAGGAGACCTAATTGTGGCCTTCCAGGATCTGAAGGGGGCTCCAAGGAAGCTGGGGAGGGACTTTTGAGGGTGTCAGGGAGGGATAGGACTGGGGGGGATGGAGCAAAACTAGAAATGGGGAGATTGAGATTGGATGTGAGGAAGAAGTTGTTCCCCAGGAGGGTGGTGAGAGCCTGGCACAGGTTGCCCAGGGAGGTGCTGGCAGCCTCATGCCTGGAGGTGTTTGCAGCCAGGCTGGAGGTGGCTGTGAGCAACCTGCTGTAGTGTGAGGTGTCCCTGGCCATGGCAGGGGGCTTGGAACTGGCTGAGCCTTAAGGTCCCTTCCAACCCTGACAGTTCTCTGATTCTATGATCTAAACACCCAGAAGGGAGGACTGGAT
The DNA here is from genome assembly GCF_014839835.1 of Dryobates pubescens. Classification (NCBI taxonomy): domain Eukaryota; kingdom Metazoa; phylum Chordata; class Aves; order Piciformes; family Picidae; genus Dryobates; species Dryobates pubescens. The sequence goes on along the minus strand of NC_071624.1, from coordinate 22,552,685 downwards.
TCCAGGCCAGCCTGGAGAAGTCAACAAACCCAAGATAAACCAAGTGATCAATCTTCACCCAGGGCCCAGCACTCAGCTCTCTGCTGGGTTTCCAGTTGGATTTTTCTTTCCCTGTGGGCCCATGGGGGGCTGGTTTCCAGCACCCAGCTGCCTCCTGCTGTGTTTTCCCTGGCATCTCTTGCTGTCCCCAGCCTTTTGCCCACCAGACAGATCCAACCTGGCTTGTGGCCCTGGGGCTGCCAGGCATCCATCACTGTGCTGGGTGACTCCAGCCTTTATTGGGACGGTTTATTTATGTCCTGCTCTGCCCTGGGAGCCTTCCTGAAGCCTCTGTGCCCTCTCCAGCAGCTGCTGTTCAATCTGGAAGACAAAGTGTTGGTCCCCTCCACCAGGGTGTTTTATTTTTAATAAACCTGGCTTGTGCTCTTCCCCTGGGGGACTTGTTGGAGTTGCAAAAGTCAGAGATAAAAATGTTGTAGCTGCTGTTCCCTGGGAAGTGATGCCTCTGTTTGCTGTGGGAAGCTCTTTTAATGAACAGCTGTAAAGGGCAGAGACAAGACTGAGGCACAGTCTGTGGTCTGGGCACCTCTGAACCCCAAAGATGTTGGCACCCAGATCCACCTCCAGCCCCTCCAGCTCTTCTAAAGTGAATCCTAATGGGCTGAAAGGGAACAGCTTCAACACAGGAGGGAAAAAACAAGCCCTTTGTATCTTCCCAGCCTATGCTTTGGGGCAGTCTTGCAGCTCCCTGCAGATCCCCCAGGGATCAGTGCTGGGCCCAATGCTCAATAATATCCTTATTGATGATCTGGATGAGGGCATTGAGTCCATCACCAGTAAATTTGCAGGTGACACCAAGCTGGGGGCAGGAGTTGATCTGTTAGAGGGTTGGAGAGCTCTGCAGAGGGACCGTGCCAGGCTGGGCAGATGGGCAGAGGCCAAGGGCATGAGATTGAACACATCCAAGTGCCAGGTTCTGCACTCTGGCCACAACCACCCCAGGCAGTGCTACAGGCTGGGGCAGAGTGGCTGAGAGGAGCCAGGCACAAAAGGACCTGGGGGTAGTGGTTGACAGCAGCTGAACATGAGCCAGCAGTGTGCCCAGGGGGCCAAGAAGGCCAATGGCATCCTGGCCTGCATCAGGAAGAGTGTGGCCAGCAGGAGCAGGGAAGTCATTGTGCCCTGTGCTCAGCACTGCTGAGGCCACACCTTGAGTCCTGTGTCCAGTTCTGGGCTCCTCAGTTTAAGAAGGACATTGAGAGACTTGAAGGTGTCCAGAGAAGGGCAAGAAAGCTGGGGAGGGGTCTGGAGCACAGCCCTGTGAGGAGAGGCTGAGGGAGCTGGGGTTGCTTAGCCTGGAGTCTCAAGCTGTGCCAGAGGAGGTTTAGGCTGGAGGTGAGGAAGAAATTCTTCCTAGAAAGAGAGATTGGCAATTGGAATGTGCTGCCCAGGGAGGTGGTGGAGTCCCCATCCCTGGAGGTGTTTAGGAGGAGACTTGATGGGGTGCTTGGTGCCATGGTTTAGGTGATTAGGTGGTGTTGGATTGGTTGATGGGTTGGACACAATGATCTTGAAGGTGTCTTCCAACCTGGTTCATTCTATTCTATTCTATTCTATTCTATTCTATTCTATTCTATTCTATTCTATTCTATTCTATTCTATTCTATTCTATTCCATTCCATTCCATTCCATTCCATTCCATTCCATTCTCTGGGCCTTCTGGGGCCACAGGAGAAGGTTCAGCCTTGTCAGAGGGACACACTGATGGTACAAAGGCTGCAAAGAGTATTTTCTACAGCAGGCAAAAGGCAAGTTCCCTGACTCAGAACCTGCCATGCAGTGAAACAACACTCTGCAGGAGAGGCTCAGGAGAGGCTTAGCTCTTGGTGCCTAATCCCAGCTAATGAGCTGATCCATGTGCTGGGCTAACGAGCCTTCACTCTCCCTGGCCCTGGAGCGAGCTGTTGCTCAGGGGGGGATCCTCCTTGTGCTGCACTGTGTGGGAGGCAAGGAGACCCCAACCAGTGCTCCCTCACAGACCATTTGACAGGGAGGAGATGTATTTCATCCTCATCAAATCCTTGGCAGGAAATGTTGACTTGATGCCAACAGGGGGGGGGATGGGAATAAAACCCCTCTAATAAATCAAAGGCAGTGCCATTTGTTTTTGGGTGGTTTGGATTTGCAATGTTTTCTGGACTGAAAGTTGACTTTTAAGTAGTTTTTGTGTTCCCCTTTGCTGCTGGGGCAAAGCAACACCCCAGGGAAACACCTTTCCACCAGCATCCATGAGTGCAGCCTGTGGGTAGCAGGGCTGCTGTTGCTTTGGCATGGAAAATCACATTGCCCACTGACCAGGGCAGTGAAGGACAAGTCCCTGTGACACAGCCTGGCTGTGATGTCCCAGGGACACTGTGGCAAGAGGCAGAATCACAGAATCAACCAGGTTGGAAAAGACCTCAGAGGTCATCAAGTCCAACCTAGTACCCAACACCTCCTGACAACTAAACCATGGCTCCAAGTGCCACATCCAAGCCTGGAACTGGGCTGGAACAGGCTGCCCAGGGAGGTTGTGGAGTCTTCCTTCTCTGGAGACTTTCCAGCCCCATCTGGATGTGTTCCTGCACAGGCACAGCATCAGTGCCCAGGTGGGTCAGGAGCCTGCCCACTGAGGGTACATCAGCAGCTGGCTGACCCCAAACCACTCCTTCTTAGGCAAGAGGCCTTCTAATGCAGTGTTCCACATTTGTTGTGAGCATCAGAATCACAGAATCACCAAGGCTGGAAGAGACCTCAAAGAGCACCAAGTCCAACCTGTCACCAAGCACCTCCTGACTAAACCATGGCACCAAGTGCCACGTCCAATCCCCTCTTGAACACCTCCAGGGATGGGGACTCCACCACCTCCCTGGGCAGCACATCCCAATGGCTAACAACTCTCTCAGCTTCCACACAGACCAAAGCTTAAACCCAGCTCTAGTTTTCTGTGGAGAAAAGGACAAGTTTCAGTGAAAGCTTTCATCTGCCCCACTCCAAACGTTCCACAGGCTCCAGCCCCAGATTCTGACCCTACCAGGACTCAGCTTTCTAGAAGTAATGATAGGAGCAGGTAATAACAGGATGAGGAGGAGGAAGGCTGAGCAGAGTCTGTCACAATTTGAAGTGGGAGCTTTAGCCTTGTCCCTAACTGCAAAGACTGAAAATAAATGACCATTGGATGTACAAGGGAAAGAATGATAAGGTCTGTATGATGAGCAGAGGGCTGGAGGGAGTTGGGTTGTTCAGTTTGGAGGAGAAGGCTCTGAGGAGACCTTCTTGTGGCCTTCCAGTATCTGCAGGGGGCTGCAAGAAAGCTGAGGAGGGCTTTTTGAGGGTGTCAGGGAGTGATAGGACTGGGGGGGATGGAGCAAAACCAGAAGTGGGTAGATTGAGATTGGATGTGAGGAAGAAGTTGTTCCCCATGAGGGTGGTGAGAGCCTGGCACAGGTTGCCCAGGGAGGTGGTGGCAGCCTCATCCCTGGATGTTTTTGCAGCCAGGCTGGAGGTGGCTGTGAGCAATCTGCTGTAGTGTGAGGTGTCCCTGGCCATGGCAGGGGGGTTGGAACTGGCTGAGCCTTGAGGTCCTTTCCAACCTTGACAGTTCTATGATTCAATGAGGTTCCTCCTCATCCCAGGAGCCAGCGCAGAGGCTGGGAGCAGAAATGGCTTTCTTGGCACCCAGATCTCTTGTCTGATTATTATTCTGGTCATTCACCTTCTTTCTCTCTCAATCTTGAGGAAGGAGCAGCGATTTTGTGAGTTGGAATTTGGATGTATTCCCAGCTCCCTCATCCCCCCCCTCCTTCCCTTCTCTTCCCCCCTTCCTGTTAATTAAAACTAATAAATCTGCTCAGCAGAGTTTGCAGAGCAGGAGGACAAGGTGCAGTTATCTTGACACAGCAAGGCCATCTCACCCATTCCCCCACACCTTTTCTTTCTTTAATTTATTCAGGTATTTGTTCAGCTCTTGAGCCTGTTCCAGCAGCAGGCTGCCGAGCTGAATCTCCTCGCCGGCGCTACGGGCAGCCTCTTTGCCTTCCCCTCACCAGGCAGCAGTCCCCCAGGAGCTGCAAATAATCCACAATTATCAGGGCATGCATCCCCCAGACACAACTGCAGACAATCCAGGGCAACCTGGGAAGAAAGGGAGCCTGTGCCATCCAAGACCCGCTCCAGCTCTTCCTCCTCGCAGCCCCCCGGGCTGGCGCAGCAAGGAGGTGAACCCCCAGGGCTTGGGGTGCAGGGGGGTTGGGTGCAGTGCTCAGGCCTTGGGCTGCTTTGAGGGGGGGCAGCAGGAGCAAGGCTAAACAAGGGATTGGCACCCCCACAGAATCACAGAATCACCAAGGTTGGAAGAGACCTCAAAGATCATCAAGTCCAACCTGTCACCCAACACCTCCTGACTAAACCATGGAACCAAGGGCCACGTCCAATCCCCTCTTGAACACCTCCAGGGATGGGGACTCATTTGGGGGTTTAATGCCACTGAGGTGTTGCACAGCCCCCTGGCATCCATGGCCACCTGAGGGCATAGGCAGACTGAGGGAGCTGGGGTTGCTCAGACTGGAGAAGAGAAGGCCCTGAGGAGACCTAATTGTGGCCTTCCAGGATCTGAAGAGGGCTACAAAAAAGCTGGGGAGGGACTTTTGAGGGTGTCAGGGAGGGATAGGACTGGGGGGCGGGGGGGGGGGGGGGGGTGGAAAAAAGCTAGAAGTGGAGAGATTCAGATTGGATGTTAGGAAGAAGTTGCTCCCCATGAGGCTGGTGAGAGCCTGGCACAGGTTGCCCAGGGAGGTGGTGGAAGCCTCCTGCCTGGAGGTGTTTGCAGCCAGGCTGGAGGTGGCTGTGAGCAACCTGCTGTAGTGTGAGGTGTCCCTGGCCATGGCAGGGGGGTTGGAACTGGCTGAGCCTTGAGGTGCCTTCCAACCCTGACAATTTTGTGATTTTCTATAGAATGGAATGGAATGGAATGGAATGGAATGGAATGGAATGGAATAGAATAGAATGGAATGGAATGGAATGGAATGGAATGGAATGGAATAGAATAGAATAGAATAGAATAGAATAGAATAGAATAGAATAGACCAGACCAGGTTGGAGAAGACCTTCAAGATCATCAAGTCCAACATATCGCCCAACACCATCTGATCAACTAAACCATGGCACCAAGCACCCCATCCAGTCTCCTCCTAAACACCCCCAGGGATGGGGACTCCACCACCTCCCTGGGCAGCACATCCCAATGGCCAATCTCTCTCTCTGTGTAGAATTTCTTCCTAACATCCAGCCTGAACCTCCCCTGGCACAGCTTGAGACTGTGTCCTCTTGTTCTGGTGCTGGCTGCCTGGGAGAAGAAACCAACTCCCACCTGGTTACAACCTCCCTTCAGGGAGCTGGAGAGAGCCCTGGGGAGGAACAGGCTGCCAAAGGGCTCTAGGTAGCTATAAACTAACTCCCCCTGTTCTTCTCCAGCACAGTAGATGTGTCCTCCAGGAGGACAGAAGTGGCCTGCTAATTAGGTGCTCATTCCAAGACAAAAGAGAGTTTTTATGGAGGGGTTGTCCATCCCTAGGTCCTCCTTGCTATACAGGCAGCCAGCTGGTGGTGGTTCCTCCTCCCAAGCATCACCCTCTGGCTGGAGGGGAGGAGTGAGGAGAAGGGTGGCCCAAGTGTGCTGTGGAACCAACTTTCAAAGGCAGAGGTTTGTGCAGAATGCTTTGGTGTCCTCCTCCTCCTCCCTGGGAGGAAGGCAGAGCTGGTAGCTATAGCAACCAGGCCTCCTTCACTCTGGCTGCCAAACCTCATCCAGAGTGGCTTGGGCAAAGAAATGGAGAGGGACAGGTGAATGCAAATGGCCTGCAGCCCATCCAAAGCCTCTCCATCACTGTTATGTTAACTTTAGAATAGAATAGGATAGAATAGAATAGAATAGAATTAACCAGGTTGGAAGAGACCTTCGAGATCATCGTGTCCAACCTATCATCCAACACTACCCAATCAACTAAACCATGGCACCAAGCATCCTGTCAAGCCTCGCCCTGAACACCCCCAGCGACGGCGACCCCACCACCTCCTCAGGCAGCCCATTCCAATGGGCAATCACTCTCTCTGTGTAAAACTTCCTCCTAACCTCCAGCCTAAACCTCCCCTGACGCAGCCTGAGACTGTGTCCTCTTGTTCTGGTACTGGCTGCCTGGGAGAAGAGACCAACCTCCGCCTCACTACAACCTCCCTTCAGGGTGTTGTAGAGAGCAATGAGGTCACCCCTGAGTCTCCTCCTCTCCAGGCTAAGCAACCCCAGCTCCCTCAATCTCTCCTCATAGGGCTGTGCTCCAAGCCCCTCACCAACCTTGTTGCCCTTTTCTGGACACGCTCCAGCAAGTCAACCTCCTTCCTAAACTGAGGGGCCCAGAACTGGACACAGGACTCAAGGTGTGGCCTAACCAGTGCAGTGTACAGGGGCAGAATGACTTCCCTGCTCCTGCTGGCCACACTCTTCCTGATGCAGGCCAGGATGCCATTGGCCCTCCTGGCTGCCTGGGCACACTGCAGGCTCATGTTCAGCCTACCATCAACCAGCACCCCCAGGTCCCTTTCCACCTGACTGCTCTCCAGCCACTCTGACCCCAGCCTGTAGCTCTGCATGGGGTTGCTGTGGCCAATGTGCAGAACCTGGCACTTGTATGTGTTCAATCTCCTGCCCTTGGCCTCTGCCCATCTGCCCAGCCTGTCGAGGTCCCTCTGCAGAGCCTCTCTACCCTCCAGCAGATCAACTCCTGCCCCCAGCTTGGTGTCGTCATCAAATTTACTGATGATGGACTTGATGCCCTCATCCAGATCATCAATAAAGATGTTAAAGAGCATGGGGCCCAGCACTGATCCTTGGGGCACACCAGGGGAGACCAGGGGAGAGGTGAGGTGAGGCCTGTGTCAGCCTGGAGCACAACCCCAGGCAGTGCTGCAGGCTGGGGTCAGAGTGGCTGGAGAACAGCCAGGCAGAAAGGGACCCACCAGGCTACAACCTCCCTGCAGGCAGTTGCAGAGAGCAAGAAGGTCTCCCCTGAGCCTCCTCTTCTGCAGGCTAAGCAACCCCAGCTCCCTCAGCCTCTCCTCACAGGGCTGTGCTCCAGACCCCTCCCCAGCTTTCTTGCCCTTCTCTGGACACCTTCCAGCATCTCAACATCTTTCCTGAACTGAGGAGCCCAGAACTGGACACAGGACTCCAGGTGTGGCCTAATCAGTGCTGAGCACAGGGTTTGGGGTTGGTTTTGTTTGCTATTCCAGGTGAATTTTCAACCAAAAATAAAGGGTGGGAAATAAAACCACGGCAACTTTGAGCTCTGGAAAGCAAGTTCTCATTTGCTTTGCACTGAACTCCCTGACTCAGTTCTCCCCTGAAAACCTCTAACAGATCCACTCCAAGCACTCCAGTGTTGATCTTGGGAAGCTGCTGGCTGCTTTCTGGAAACAATCACTTATATTTCTTTTGAGAGAGAGAGAGAGAGAGCTGTTTGCAAAGCTCACCACCATCCTTCTCCCCCTTGAAGCAGCAGCTGTTGTGGGAGACAGCTGAAATGGCAAACACACTCTGGCTCAATCCATCACCCAGACACCAGGAAAGAAGAGCTACTTAAGTTAAAGGACAATGTTTGCATAAGGGGAGCGAGACCGCAAATCAATTCGCACTGGAAGGCAGGAGAGAGGTTTTAGCCAGAGAGACAGGCTCCAGGAATGATTTTCCTGATGGGATCAGGGAACAAGAAATATCACCTTTGCCTAAGAGCTGAAACTGTGACTGGCTGGAAAGCAGCCCTGAAGAAAAGGCCTTGGGGGTGCTGGGGGAGGAGAAGCTCAACAGGAGCCAGCAGGGAGCACTTGCAGCCCAGAGAGCCAAGCAGAGCCTGGGCTGCAGCACGAGAAGTGTGGCCAGCAAGGCCAGGGAGGGGATTCTGCCCCTCTGCTTCACTCTGCTGAGACCACAGCTGCAGCTCTGGGGCCAGTTCTGGAGCCCAGGGATGGAACTGGCATGGTGCAGCCAACTGAGAAACACCTGCTCAGAAACACCTGCTAAGTCTACTCTGCTGCCCCTTCCTAGCCTATAACTGGAGCTCTGTGTCCAGTTCTGGAGCTTCTATTACAAAAAGGATCTGGAGGTGCTGGAAGGTGTCCAGAGAAGGGCCACAAGGATGAGCAGAGGGCTGGAGCTGCTCTGCTGTGAGGACAGACTGAGGGAGTTGGGGTTGTGCAGGCTGGAGAAGAGAAGGCTCTGAGGAGACCTAATTGTGGCCTTCCAGGATCTGCAGGGGGCTCCAGGAAAGCTGGAGAGGGACTTTTGAGGGTGTCAGGGAGGGATAGGACTGGGGGGGATGGAGCAAAACTACAAATGGGGAGATTGAGATTGGAGGAAGAAGTAGTTCCCCAGGAGGGTGGTGAGAGCCTGGCACAGGTTGCCCAGGGAGGTGGTGGAAGCCTCCTGCCTGGAGGTGTTTGCAGCCAGGCTGGAGGTGGCTGTGAGCAACCTGCTGTAGTGTGAGGTGTCCCTGGCCATGGCTGGGGGCTTGGAACTGGCTGAGCCTTGAGCTCCCTTCCAACTCTGACAATTCTCTGATTCTAAACAGGTGAGCAGGTCCCCAGAGCACTGCATTTGATGGCACTGCCTTCGACTCAAGCAGATCAGGAAGCTCTGGTTTCATATTGCTGTTCCATGCCAGAGGTCTCTGGGCAGCTACAGCTCTACCTAATGATCCATGCTGCATGGCAAGAAACTTAAAGAGCATTTGCTATTGAATTGCCATAGTTTTCCTCTATCCTATTTGCATTTCAAACCAGCTTTCAGATGCTGTGTGTGGGACAAGACACATTTCTGCTCACTACCCATCCAATTTTCCCTGTTGCAGATGCAGGCTGCTGGCTTCCATCACTATCATTACAGATGGAGCTGTGCAAGGATCTGAGTTCCCTGGCCCAGAGAAACCTTCCAGGGAGACAGCCACAGGTGCTCTGGCTGAACCAGGACAGTGTTCAGTTCTGGGTCCCTCAGTTTAAGAAGGACACTTGAAGGTGTCCAGAGAAAGGCAACGAGGCTGGGGAGGGGTCTGGAGCACAGCCCTGTGAGGAGAGGCTGAGGGAGCTGGGGTTGCTTAGCCCCTCATGGGGAACAATGTCTTCCTAACATCCAAGCTCAACCTATCCATTTCTGGTTTTGCTCCATTCCCCCCCCCCCCAGTCCTATCCCTCCCTGACACCCTCAGAAGTCCCTCCCCAGCTTTCTTGCAGCCCCCTGCAGATCCTGGAAGGCCACAATTAGGTCTCCTGGGAGCCTTCTCTTCTCCAGCCTGCACAACCCCAACTCCCTCAGTCTGTCCTCACAGCAGAGCAGCTCCAGCCCTCTGCTCCTCCTCGTGGCCCTTCTCTGGACACCTTCCAGCACCTCCAGATCCTTCCTGGCATAGAAGCTCCAGAACTGGATGCAGTACTCCAGGTAGCAGGCTAGGAAGGTCCAGCAGAGTGGACTTAGCTCAGCAGGTGTTTCTGAGCAGGTGTTTCTCAGTTGGCTGCACCATGCCAGCTCCATCCCTGGGCACCCTGGCTACCACTGATGACCATTTCTGAGCCAACACAGAGAGATTTGAGAAAGTGATGCTGCAGAACTGCAGGAAAGGGCAGAGGCAGCACCTGCCTTGCAGAAGGGGAGGGAGAGCTGGGAGTTTACCTCTCCTTCTCAGCAGCTTAGCAAGAGCAAACAAAGCCCACACAAGCACCTGGAGGAACACAGGGAAATGAATAGCAGCCAACATGAATTTGTAAAAGACCAAACTGGGTCAACCCAATCTAATTTCCTCCAGTGACAGGGTGGCAGGGCTGGTGCTGGGGGAAGATGCAGGAGATGTCATCTGTCTTTACTTCAGGAAGGCTTTTCAAGCTGTCTCCCATGACATTCTCATCAGCACACTGGGAAACAGCTCTCTGCTGCAATTTGGCTGTACCTAGAGAGGGATTATCAATGGCTGCCTGTCAGAAGGGAAGGACGCATCTGCCAGGGGTCTCTCTTGATCTGGTAGGATTCAATATCTCAGTTGACCTCCTGGATGATGGAAGAAGGGAGAGGCTTATTAGATCTGCAGGAAGCTCAGCCTGGGAAAGGCTAAGGGCACTTTGGAGAGCACAAACCCAAATTCAGCCTGGACTTGAGACCCAGAAATGGAAACTGGAAGAAAGGGGCTGAGATATCTCCAGCACAGAGCCATGAAAATGATGAAGGGAGTGGAAGATCTTCCTTATGAGGAGAGCCTGAGGGAGCTGAGGGCTCATTAGCTGGAAGGAGAGGAGACTAAGAGGTGACCTCATTCATGTTGATAACCATGAGTGCCAAGAGTTGTATTGCTCTGTCCAACTACCATGAAGGGAGGTTGTAGCCAGGTGGGGGTTGGTCTCTTCTCCCAGGCAGGCAAACAGCACCAGAACAAGAGGACACAGTCTCAAGCTGCACCAAGGGAGGTTTAGGCTGGAGGTGAGGAGAAAGTTCTTCCCAGAAAGAGTAATTGAAATGTGCTGCCCAGGGAGGTGGTGAAGTCCCCATCACTGGAGTTCTTCAAAAAGGGATTGGATGTGGCATTGGAAGCCATGGTTTAGTAGTCATGAGGTGTTGGGTGATAGGTTGGACTTGATGACCTCTGAGGTCTTTTCCAACCTTATTGATTCTATGATTCTAAGAGGCTGGAGCCAGGCTCTGCTGGGGGATGCCCAATGCCAGCACAAGGGGCAGTGGTGGAAGCTGAGGCAGAGGAAGTGCCATGGAAACAGGAGGAAGAATGATTTCCCTGGGAGGGTGACAGAGCCCTGGAGCAGGCTGCCCAGGGGGATTGTGGAGTCTCCCTCTCTGGAGATATTCCAACCCCACCTGGATGTGCTCCTGTGTGACCTGCTCCAGGTGCTCTGGCTCTGGCAGGGGGCTTGGACTGGATGAGCTTTGGAGGTCCCTTCCAGCCCCTAACACTCTGTGGTTCTGTGATCTTAGGGAGCTGAGGGAGTTGAGGGAGGACAGGCACACAGCTCCAAGGCAAGCCGCTTGCACAAACACCAGATGGGCTGCAATGGACTGGGCAGCAGCTCGGCGGCAAGAGATCCAGGGCCGTGCTTGATGAGAAGTGGAACAGACTGTGGCAATAAAAGGCAAAGGCCTGACTGCAGCATTGTCTTAGAAAGGGCTCAGAGAGAGCCTTCTGGGACAGGGGGATGAAGTGCAGAAGCCCTCTGGGGCTTCCTGTCCTCCTTTCTGTTCAGTGCTTTGGGTCCAGCGAAGAGACCTTTGGCTGCCGCCGGATTTGGTTTCAACGTGTGGCTATTCCCGCCAGGAACTTTCCAGTTCTCTTTCTTCTTTCTGCAGAGCATGACATCCATTCCATGCCTGCCACTGCCTGCCTGCCTGCCTGCCTCTTTTGATCTTTCATGTGGAGCCAGGGATTAATATCATTTCAGCAGCACTTGCAGGAGAATCAGCAAACTGCATTTGTGTCTCGCCAGAGGACCCAGGCTCCAGCGCAGCCTTCCCCTTCAGGAGGCAGGGAAGGATGGGGGCCACTCCAATGGGCTGCAACCACAAACCTGCCAGGAGAAGGAAGATTCACAGCCTCTCAGCCCCCAGTGATGGCTCTATCCTTCAGCAGCTCTGCTGTAAACACACACTGAGCCATAGCTGTGCATGCCCAAACCGGGCTGCTGCTAATACAAGCCCTATGAGGAGAGGCTGTGGGAGCTGGGGGTGTTCAGCCTGGAGAAGAGGAAGCTCAGGAGAGACCTTCTTGCTCTCTACAACTACCTGAAGGGAGGCTGCAGCCAGGTGGAGGCTGAGAGAGCTGAGGGCTCTTTAGCTGGAAGAAGAGGAGACTAAGAGGTGACCTCATTCATGTTGATAAATACATCAAGCATGAGTGCCAAGAGTTGTATTGCTCTCTATAACCACCTGAAGGGAGGTTGTAGCCAGCTGGGGGTTGGGCTCTTCTCCCAGGCAAGCAGCACCAGAACAAGAGGACACAGTCTCAAGCTGTGCCAGGGAAAGTTTAGGCTAGAGGTGAGGAGAAAGTTCTTCCCAGAAAGAGAGATTGGCCATTGGGATGTGCTGCCTAGGGAGGTGGTGGAGTCCCTGTCCCTGGGAGGTGTTCATAAAGGCTTGGATGTGGCACTTGGAGCCATGGTTTAGTTGTCAGGAGGTGTTAGGTATTAGGGAATAGGTTGGACTTGATGATCTCTGAGGTCTTTTCCAACCTTATTGATTCTATGATGCTATGATAAGAGATTGGACTGCTTGCTGCTGCCCTCCCAAGAAGGTCATGCTGATCTTTGTTGGTTTGTTTGTTTGTTTGTTTGTTTTCACCAATTTTTCCACTTGAAATATGAGAGCAGAAGTGAAGCTGTGAGCTGCATCGATAAAGAGCTGCTCTGGCTGCTGCTCTGCCTTCAGCTTTGAGGCACCAGCGTGGACAGGAGCTCAGAGCCTGCTGGCATTGCCTGCATGGGTCCTGCAGGCCCTCCTGCCATGGCTTGGACTTGCACCTTGAGCCTCATCCCAGGCTACAACTACCATGAAAAAGGAAAGACAAGGCAGAAAACTGCCTCAGGATTACAGGATGTTAGGGGTTGGAAGGACCTCAGGAGATCATCAAGTCCAACCAGTCCTGCTCTGGCAGGGGGGTTGGAGTCAATGATCTTTGGAGGTCCCTTCCAACCCTAACATCCTGTGAGTCTGTAATCTCTCCCTGACATATCTGGAGTCCAGGCCTTCTGTGTCCTTTTCCCCAGGATCATAGAGTTGTTTCAGCTGGAAACAGCACCAAAGATCATCCAAGGGAAGGCTACAAGGATGCTTAGGGGACTGCTGCACTGCCTGAGGAGGAGAGGCTGAGAGCCCTGGGGCTGTTCAGTCTGGAGAGAAGATTGAGAGATGATCTGATGAATGTCTGTCAACATATGAGGGCTGGGGGTCAGGAGGGAGAGGACAGGCTCTCTTCAGCTGTACCTTGGGATAGGCCAAGGGGCAATGGATATAAGCTCCAGCACAGGAGGTTCCACCTCACCATGAGGAGGAACTTCTTCCCTGTGAGGATCCCAGAGCCCTGGAGCAGGCTGCCCAGAGAGATTGCGGAGTCTCCTTCTCTGGAGCCTTTCCAGCCCCAGCTGGATGTGTTCTTGTGTGACCTATGCTGGACCCTATGCTCCTGCTCTGGCAGGGGGGTTGGACTCAATGATCTTTGGAGTTCCCTTCCAACCCCTGACATCCTGTGAGCCTGTAATCTATCCCTGACATCTCTGGAGTCCAGGACTTCTGTGTCCTTTTCCCCAGGATCATAGAGTTGTTTCAGCTGGAAAAAGCACCAAAGATCATGGAGTCCAACCATCTACCTGACACCACCGTGCCCACTAGCCCATGGGCCAGAGTGCCATACCTACAGATGCAACTGAGCAGAGCCTGTCCCCTCCTTCTTCACCCCCAGCCCTCAGATATTGATAGACATTGATCAGATCCCCTCTCAATCTTCTCCTCTCCAGGATAAACAGCCCCAGGGCTCTCAGCCTCTCCTCCCCAGGCAGTGCTGAAGTCCCTTCAGTGTTGTTGTAGCCCTCCCTTGGACTCTCTGGAGTAGATCCCTGTCCCTCTTGAACTGGGGAGCCCAATACTGGACACAATACTCCAGGTGAGGTCCCACTAGGGACCTCCTTAACACCTCCAGGCCTGGTGACTCAGCCTGGATAGCCTGTTCCAATCCCTTGCCAATCTTTCAGGAAAGACACTGTTCCTAATGTTCCACCTAAACCTCCCCTGGTGCAGCCTGAGGCCATTTCCTCTTACCCTCTCACTTGATGCTAGGGAGAAGAGAGCAGCACCCCCTTCACTAGAACCTCCTTTTAGACAGCTGTAGAGAGAACCATCAGGGAATGATCAGGGTCAATGGAGCAGAGAGAAAGGAAATCGGGCTTTGGGAAGGTGAATGTGGAGCCTGAACTTCAGCCCTGCTGCTCTGCTGGAGATGTCTGCAGGCAGGAGGAGGGTGTGGAGCCAGCCTGGTCCTCTGTCCTGCCACATGAAGATGCTTCAGGTGCTGGGCAAGCAGGTGGGCAGGAGCATTTCCTACCCACAGGAGCTGGGAGCTTCCCCAGCTGCTCTTCTCCGGCTAATGCAGTCAGCTGAAAATGGCAGGATTCAGGGGGGTTTGGCAACAGCACAGGAGGAGCTGCACAGCAAAGCTCCAGCAACCCTTCTGATTTGTATTCCTTCCCACAGACACAACACTTCCCAGTTACCCATTTGCCTTCTTGCTCCTTCACTACACAGAAGGACTTAAAGGATTTCTCCACAGCAGCCTTTAAAGCTCCTCGCTGGGTGCCTCTGAACGGTGGCACAGCTCGATGCAGCTCCGGAGCCTGGGCACTCCCCACCTGGCTTTGCAGCTGGCCACGGGGGGACACAGCTCGGTGTGACACAGGGCTGGAGGAAGGGGGCTCTGGGAAAGGGAAAGTTTGGCTTTTGAGTGAAACAAATCTCCTTTGTCAGTGTGACCTTAAAGCTTGGCCTCTGCACCACCTGGAGCAGAGATGCTTGCTCGGTCGGCATCTGAACACGAGCCTGCAGGGTCTGAACATGAGCCAGCAGTGTGCCCAGGTGGCCAAGAGGGCCAAGGGCATCCTGGCCTGCATCAGGAACAGTGTGGCCAGCAGGAGCAGGGAGGTCATTGTGCCCTGTGCTCAGCACTGGTTAGGCCACACCTTGAGTCCTGGGTCCAGCTCTGGGCTCCTCAGGTTAGGAAGGTTGTTGAGATGCTGGAAGGTGTCCAGAGAAGGGCAACAAAGCTGGGGAGGGGTCTGGAGCACAGCCCTGGGAGGAGAGGCTGAGGGAGCTGGGGTTGCTTAGCCTGGAGAAGAGGAGGCTCAGGGGAGACCTTCTTGCTCTCTCCAACTCCCTGAAGGGAGGTTGTAGCCAGGTGGGGGTTGGTCTCTTCTCCCAGGCAAGCAGTACCAGAACAAGAGGACACAGTTTCAAGCTGTGCCAGGGGAGGTTTAAACTGGAGGTTAGGAAGAAATTCTTCATAGAAAGAGAGATTGGCCACTGGGATGTGCTGCCCAGGGAGGTGGTGGAGTCCCAATCCCTGGAGGTGTTTAGGAGAAAACTTGATGGAGGGCTTGGTACCATGGTTTAGTTGATCAGATGGTGTTGGGTGAG
Organism: Dryobates pubescens; assembly: GCF_014839835.1. NCBI lineage: Eukaryota > Metazoa > Chordata > Aves > Piciformes > Picidae > Dryobates > Dryobates pubescens. The sequence goes on along the minus strand of NC_071624.1, from coordinate 22,537,432 downwards.
AGGTTGGACTTGATGATCTCAAAGGTCTCTTCCAACCTGGATAATTCTATTCTATTCTATTCTATTCCATTCCATTCCATTCCATTCCATTCCATTCCATTCCATTCCATTCCCTCATCTAAGACTGGCAGCATCTTTCCTGACTTCTAAGGCTTGGACTGTGTGGGGTGTGTTGGTCTTATTTTGGTGTTTATTTGTTGCTTTTAAAAGTATTTACATGGCCACTAGGAACAAACCTTCCTTTCCACAAGGATGAGTAAGTCATCTGAAAGGGAGGTTCTCCTCCCCCTCTGCTCTGCCCTAGTGGGACCTCACCTGGAGTACTGTGTCCAGTTCTGGGCTGCCCAGTTCAAGAGGGACAGGGATCTACTTGAGAGAGTCCAAGGGAGGGCTGCAAGGATGCTGAAGGAACTTCAGCACTGCCTGGTGAGGAGAGGCTGAGAGCCCTGGCAGTGGTTAGTTTGGAGAGAAGACTGAGAGGGGATCTGATCAATGTCTATCAATATCTGAGGGCTGGGGGTGAAGAAGGAGGGGACAGGCTCTGCTCAGTTGTATCTGTAGGTATGGCACTCTGGCCCATGGGCTAGTGGGCACGGTGGTGTCAGGTAGATGGTTGGACTCGATGATCTTTGGTGCTTTTTCCAGCTGAAACAACTCTATGATCCTGGGGAAAAGGACACAGAAGGCCTGGACTCCAGAGATGTCAGGGATAGATTACAGGCTCACAGGATGTTAGGGTTGGAAGGGACCTCCAAAGATCATTGACTCCAACCCCCCTGCCAGAGCAGGAGCATAGAGTCCAGCATAGGTCACAGAGGAACACATCCAGACAGGGCTGGAAAGGCTCTAGAGAAGGAGACTCCACAACCTCTCTGGGCAGCCTGCTCCAGGGCTCTGGGAGCCTCACAGGGAAGAAGTTCCTCCTCATGTTGAGGTGGAACCTCCTGTGCTGGAGCTTATATCCATTGCCCCTTGGCCTATCCCAGAGTGCAACTGAGCAGAGCCTGTCCCTGTCCCCTCCCTCCTGACCCCCAGCCCTCAGATATTTATAGACATTTATTCAATCCCCTCTCAGTCTTCTCCTCTCCAGCCTGAACAGCCCCAGGGCTCTGAGCCTCTCCTCCCCAGGCAGTGCTGCAGTCCCTTCAGCATCCTTGGAGCCCTCCCTTGGACTCTCTCCAGCAGATCCCTGCCCCTCTTGAATGGGGAGCCCAGAGCTGGGGGCAATCCTCCATCTGGAGAGTGGGAGGCTGCTGGTGCTGCTTTTTGGGGGGAATTGCCAAACACCAGCTGGGAGGGCACGGGGCAGGCTGGGTGAGCATGCAGAGGGGCACGAGAGAGTGCGGGTGGGAGCATGGACGTGTTCAGGAGCAGTGCGTGCTGGAGAAGGAGCAAGTGAGAAAGCAGAGCCTGGAAGTGTTTAACCATGCACACACACACACAAACCCTCTTAGCAATCAGCATGGCTGCAAATATTGATGGTTGCATTCAAAGTAAATATATTTTTAATTAAACCATTTTCTCCTTCTCCATTCAAGGGGTGGGAAAGCACTCACACAATTCAACTGCTGCTTGAGTTCCTCTCTCTCTCTCTCTCTCTTCCCTATGACACGTGGCAGGGCTTGGAGTTCACAGAATCACAGAATCACCAAGGTTGGAAGAGACCTCAGAGATCAACAAGTCCAACCTGTCACCAGAGACCTCATGACTAAACCATGGCTCCAACTGCCACATCCAATCCCCTCTTGAACACCTCCAGGGATGGGGACTCTACCACCTCCCTGGGCAGCACATCCCAATGGCCAACAACTCCTTCTGGGAAGAACTTTCTCCTCACCTCCAGACTAAACCTCCCCTGGCACAGCTTGAGACTGTGTCCTCTTGTTCTGCTGCTGGTTGCCTGCACCAGGAGAGGTTTAGGCTGGAGGTGAGGAGAAAGTTCTTCCCAGAGTGAGTGATTGGCCATTGGGATGTGCTGCCCAGGGAGGTGGTGGAGTCCCCATCCCTGGAGGTGTTCAAGAGGGGATTGGATGTGGCAGTTGGAGCCATGGTTTAGTTGTCATGAGGTGTTGGGTGCCAGGTTGGACTTGATGATCTCTGAGGTCTTTTCCAACCTTATTGATTCTCTCGTTCCTCATGTTGAGGTGAAGTCTTCTATGTTCAAGCTTGTACCTGTTGTTCCTTGTCTTATTAGTGTGCACCACCAAAAAGTCCTTGGCTCCCTCCCCTCAGATATTGCCGCACATTGCTCAGGTCCCCTCCGAGTCTTTTGGGCTCTTTAACCCTTTCTTGGCCCCCCAGGAAACCTCAGTGTCAGAAGCAGAGCAGCTGATTTTTATTTTTTTCCCCTCCACACTGCTTTCTCCCAGCCCAGGCACAGCTCTGAAGGGCTCATTAATCAAAAGGCAATTAATTCCCCATCGTGGGGGCAAATAACAGATACAGACGTTCGCTAGCCGCCTCCTTCCACGCTCCAGTGTGCCTCTGATCCCTGCAAAGTGAAATAAAAAGAAGCCACAGCAAAAGAAACACCAAATGATTAAATGCTTCATTAGCACCCTGCAAAGGCAGGGAGGGCCCCAGCTTATTTGTCTCTGTCACCAAGGAGGGGGAAAAAAAGAGTTCGGCGGTGGCCAAAAGCAGGAAGCAAAGCAGGGCGTGGGGTGGGGAGGATTCCCCTTGCCCCACGGAAAGGTCTTGTGAAGCAGCTATCCAAATGGGAGTGCTCCCCTTCAAAGTGGGTAGGAACAAAAGAATCCCTTTGTTTTCCCTCTTTCCTCCTGTCATGGGTTGAATCACAGGATCACAGATCCTGGAAGGGACCTCTGGAGATCATCCAGCCCAACCTCTCTGCTGGAGCAGGAGCATAGGGTCCAGCACAGGTCACACAGGAACACATCCAGACAGGGCTGGAAAGGCTCCAGAGAAGGAGACTCCACAGCCTCTCTGGGCAGCCTGCTCCAGAGCTCTGGGAGCCTCACAGGGAAGAAGTTCCTCCTTGTGTTGTGGTGGAACCTCCTGTGCAGGAGTTTCTATCCATTGCTCTTTGTCCTATCCCAGGGTGCAGCTGAGCAGAGCCTGTGCTCTCCCTCCTGCCCCCCAGCCCTCAGCTATCCATAGGCATTGATCAAATCCCCTGTCAGTCTTTCCTTTACAACTAGAATTTAATTTCAGGCTGTAGCACCTTCCTTGGCCCCCAGGTAGAGGAAAAGAGCTTGAAGAGCATGGAGTCCAAGCCTTAACCCAGCACTGCCAGGGCACCACCAAACCACAGCCCTCAGCACCCCTTCCCCAGGGCTTCGAAACCCTTCAGGGGTTGGACAGGCTGCCCAGAGAGGTTGTGGAGCCTCCTTCCCTGGAGGCTTTCAAGACCTGTCTGGATGCATTCCTGTCTGACCTGCACTAGAGTGTGTGGTTGTGTGGCCCTGCTCTGGCAGGGGGGTTGGTCTTGATCTACAGAGGTCACTTCCAAGCCCTAACATCCTCTGAACCTGTGATGAGGACTCCACCACCTCCCTAGGCAGCCTGGGACAGGCTTTGGCAGCCCTTTGGGGTGAGGGCATCTCTCATGCCCAACCCAAACCTGCCCTGAGGCAATTTGAGGCCATTGCCTCACACTGAGATGAGATTCTGTGGTGGGTTGAAATTACTTCCCCCTGCCCCCAACCAATTTGAGACAATTAAACCCCCAGATAAAACTTGCCAGACCAGCTCAGTGTGGGATGGAAGCAAATGAAGATCTACTTGCAAGCAAACCACAATCTAGAAATAGGAAATGCAAGGAATATGTACAAAATAAAGAATAGAGGTAGAGTATTCTATATATATATACAATTTATAAACAACACAGGAACTCCTCAGAGCCCCCTGGACAGATCCAGGGGAGCTGCTCACCTCCTCCCCCCCCCCCCCCCCCCCCCCCCCCTCTCCTTCCCATTACCTCACACAGTAGTCACAGAATCACAGAAACATTCAGGTTGGAACAGACCCTCAGGATCACCAAGTCCAACCCAGAACCCTGCTCTACAAGGGTCACCCCTAAACCATCCCCAAGCCCCACATCCAAACCACTTTTAAACACACCCAGGGCTGGGGACTCCACCACCTCCCTGGGCAGCACATCCCAGTGCCTGACCACTCTTGCTGGGAAAACTGTTTCCTAATGTCCAGTCTAAACCTCCCCAGGGGCAGCTTGAGGCCATTCCCTCTTGTTCTGTCACTAATTATCTGTGAGGAGAGACCAGCAGCAGCCTCTCCACAACCTCCTTTCAGGCAGCTGTAAAGAGCAATAAAGCCTCCCCTCAGCCTCTTCCTTTCCAGACTAACCATGCCCAGCTTCCTCAGTCACTCCTCATAAGATTTGTTCTCCTAAAACAGAAACACCCCACCAGCAAAGCCACAAAAGAGACAAGTTGCAAGCAGAAGCAACAGAAGAAGAAGAGAGCAAGAACTGTTTATGCCTCTGCTCTATAGCTGATGACCAATACAATGAATTCTATAGAATCACAGAGTTGTCAGGGTTGGAAGGGAACTCAAGGCTCAGGCAGTTCCAACCCCCCTGCCATGGCCAGGGACACCTCAGCAGGTTGCTCACAGCCACATCCAGCCTGGCTGCAAACACCTCCAGGCAGAAGGCTTCCACCACCTCCCTGGGCAACCTGTGCCAGTCTCTCACCACCCTCCTGGGGAACAACTTCTTCCTCACATCCAATCTCAATCTCCCCACATCGAGTTTTGCTCCACCCCCCCCAGTCCTATCCCTCCCTGACACTCTCAAAAGTCCCTCCCCAGCTTTCTTGGAGCCCCTTCAGATCCTGGAAGGCCACAATGAGGTCTCCTGGGAGCCTTCTCTTCTCCAGACTGAACAACCCCAACTCCCTCAGTCTGTCCTCGTAGGAGAGGAGTTCCAGCCTACTGCTCATCATACAGACCTTATCATTCTTTTCCTTGTACATCCAATGGTCATTTATTTTCAGACTTTGCAGTCAGGGACTAGGCTAAAGTTCCCTCTTCAAACTGTGACAGATGCTGCTCAGTCTTCCTCTTTCTCTCCCTAACATCAGATCCCTGACCCGCTCCCAGCGCATGGCCCTGGGCTCTGTGAGGACCATTACACATTGCGCCCATGCCCCACTGTCCTTCCAAATGCAAAATAGACTAGACTGGACTAGAATAGAATAGAATAGAATAATTAACCAGGTTAGAAAAGACCTTCAAGAGCATCAAGTCCAAGCTATCACCCAACACAATCTGATCAACTAAACCATGGCACCAAGTGCCTCATCCAGGCTCTTCTTAAACTCCTCCAGGGATGGTAACTCTATCACCTCCCTGGGCAGCACATCCCAAGGGCCAATCTCTCTTTCCTGGAAGAACTTCCTCCTAACATGCAGCCTAAACCTCCCCTGGCACAGCTTGAGACTGTGTCCTCTTGTTCTGGGGCTGACTGCCCAGGGGGAACAGACCAACCCCCAGCTGGCTACAACCTCCCTTCAGGGAGTTGTAGACAGTAATGAGGACTCCCCTGAGCCTCCTCTGCTCCAGGCTAAGCAACCCCTGCTCCCTCAGCCTCTTCTCCCAGTGCTGTGCTCCAGACCCCTCCACAGCTTTGTTGCCCTTCTCTGGACACCTTCAAGTCTCTCAATGTCCTTCTTAAACTGAGGAGCCCAGAACTGGACACAGGACTCCAGGTGTGGCCTAACCAGTGCTGAGCACAGGGTAGAATGACCTCCCTTCTCCTGCTGGCCACACTCTTCCTGATGCAGGCCAGGATGCCCTTGGCCCTCTTGGCCACCTGGGCACACTGCTGGCTCATGTTCAGCCTACTATCCACCAGTACCCTTTCTGCCTGGGACCGAAGACGTTCATGAGGCGGAAAAGAAGCTGGCGCCCCTTTAGATTTTGTTGCTGAGGAGCCAAGAAGTGGCTGAGAGCTTTTAGCCACACGAAGCTGGAGCTTTGCTCAACCTTTGTGTCCAAATCAATTAGGCGACGGTCGCCGCCCCACGGCGGAACTAATGGCAAGCCTCTCCCGTTAGTTATCGAATCACTGGGCTGCCCCAGCACAAGGCCCACGACTCAGAGGCCTTCCCCTGGCATCATTAATCATAGTTTGTAGCAGCAAATAATTTTAGATTGTTACAGCAATTACCAGGCAATCATTTAGGTGAGCGAAAATGCATTAATCTTGAGCCATTATTCCGACAGAGAGCCTCCGCTGAGCCTCTCCCCTCCAAGAGCGGTGCAAGGCAAAAGGGGGAGGCAAAACAGTGGCAAAAGGAACTCTTGCTCTTGTGGTGCTGAACTAGAAGCCTTGGCAGACATTGCTTCGTAATGGAATGGAATGGAATGGAGTGGAATGGAAAATAGAATGGAATGGAATAGAAAATGGAATGGAATAGAATAGAATGGAATGGAATAGAATAGGATAGGATAGGATAGAATAGAATAGAATAGAATAGAATAGAATAGAATAGAATAGAATAGAATAGAATAGAATAGAATGGGATGGAATGGGGTGGAATGGAATGGGGTGGAATGGAATGGAATGGAATAGAATAGAATAGAATAGAATAGAATAGAATGGAACGGAATAGAATAGAATAGAATTAAATAGGATAGGATAGGATAGGATAGGATAGGATAGGATAGGATAGGATAGGATAGGAGAGGATGGGATAGAATAGAATGGAATGGAATGGAATGGAATGGAATGGAATGGAATGGAATGGAATGGAATGGAATGGAATGGAATTAACCAGGTTGGAAGAGACCTTTGAGATCATCAAGTCCAGCACCATCTCATCAACTAAACCATGGCACCAATTGCCTTATCCAGGCTCTTCCTAAACACCTCCAGTGATGGGGACTCCACCACCTCCCTGGGCAGCACATCCCAATGGCCAATCTCTCTCTCTATGAAGAGTTTCTTCCTAACATCCAGCTGTCCCCTGGCACAACTTGAGACTGTGTCCTCTTGTTCTCGTGCTGGCCGCAACCTGCAGGTGCAGGTGCTGGCTGCAGGAGGGGCAGCACAAAGAGCCTCCTCACCACAGCATACAATCAAGTTTGTATCCATTGGTCCTTGTCTTATTAGTGTGCACCACTGAAAAGAGCTTGGCCCCCTTCACTTGGCACCCACCCCTCAGGTGCTGATAGACATGGATTGGATCCCCTCTCAGCCTTCGCCTCTCCAGACTAAACAACCCCAAGATGCTCAGCCTCTCTTCACAGGGGAGATGCTCAAGTCCCCTAATCATCCTCATGGCTCTCCCTTGGATTCTCTCCAGCAGGTCCCCATATTCCCAGCAGTTCCTGTAAGGAAGATTACCCCAGGATCATAGAATCAGAGAATTGTTAGGGTTGGAAGGGACCTCAAGGCTCAGCCAGTGCCAACCCCCCTGCCATGGCCAGGGACACCTCACACTACAGCAGGTTGCTCACAGCCACCTCCAGCCTGGCTGCAAACACCTCCAGGCAGGAGGCTTCCACCACCTCCCTGGGCAGCCTGTGCCAGGCTCTCACCACCCTCCTGGGGAACAACTTCTTCCTCACATCCAATCTCAATCTCCCCACTTCTAGTTTTGCTCCATCCCCCCCAGTCCTATCCCTCCCTGACACCCTCAAAAGTCCCTCCCCAGCTTTCTTGCAGCTCCCTTCAGATACTGGAAGGCCATAATTAGGTCTCCTCAGAGCCTTCTCTTCTCCAGACTGAACAGCCTGCTCTTTCTCTATGCCTTAGCCTGCAATTCCCAAGGGCTCAGCACTCACAACTTGGAGGCTTTTTTCTGTATTTTCCTCTGCCTTTTATTTAGTCACCTGAATAAATTGCCAGCTTGTGTGTTCAGAAACCAGCAGCTCTTGTTGTGAGCCTGATGGGCAGATTGAGGGAGCTGGGGGTGTTCAGCCTGGAGAAGACTCTGGGGAGACCTAATAGCAGCCTTCCAGTACCTGATGGGAACCTGCAAGAAGGGTGCAGAGAGACTGTTTACAAAGGCCTGTGGTGATAGGACCAGGGTCAATGGCTTCAAACTAGAGCAGAGCAGGTTTAGATGGGATATTAGGAACAGGTTCTTTACTATGAGGGTGGTGGAAGACTGGAACAGGTTGCCCAGGGAGGTGGTTGGGGCCCCATCCCTGGAGATATTCAAGGTGAGGCTCAACAGGGCTCTGAGCAACCTGATCTAGTTGGGGAAGTCCATAGAAGTTCACAGGACCATAGGTCCATAGGATATTAGGGGTTAGATGGGACCGTCAAAGATCATTGGGTCCATCCAGCAGGGGGGTTTGGAATGGATGACCTTTGGAGGTCTCTTCAAGCCTGGACCATTCTATGATTAGCAGAAAAATTCAGCAGCATTGAAAGCAGAGCAAAACCTGGAGCATCCCCACCTAAAACCTGGCTGAAAGCCTCTCTGCCCTTGGAATAGAATAGAGTAAACCAGGTTGGAAGAGACCTTCAAGAGCATCACATCCAACCTATCATCCAACACCACCTAATCAACTAAACCATGCAACCAAGCATCCCATCCAGTCTCCTCCTAAACACCTCCAATGATGGACACTCCACCACCTCCCTGGGCAGCACATCCCAATGAGAAATGACTCTCTCTGTGTAGCCTTTCTTCCTAACCTCCAGCCTAAACCTCCCCTGGCACAGCTTGAGACTGTGTCCTCTTGTTCTGGTGCTGCTTGCCTGGGAGAAGAGACCAACCCCCACCTGGCTACAGCCTCCCTTCAGGGAGTTGGAGAGAGCAAGAAGGTCTCCCCTGAGCCTCCTCTTCTCCAGGCTAAGCAACCCCAGCTCCCTCAGCCTCTCCTCACAGGGCTGTGCTCCAGACCCCTCCCCAGCCTTGTTGCCCTTCTCTGGACACCTTCCAGCACCTCAACATCCTTCCTAAACTGAGGGGCCCAGAGCTGGACACAGCACTCAAGGTGTGGCCTAACCAGTGCAGTGTACAGGGGCACCTTCCCACCCCATCGGGACATGCAAGCCCCTGGCAGCTCTGCTTGAGGTTTGTGACCTCAGGGTTTGGGGGTTGACAGCCAGAACTAAGCCTCTCCCCAGAAAACCCAAAGCTGCAGAGGAAGCTGAGCTCTGCCAATCTGGGTCAGGCTCTTATCTGCTGGCAAGCAAGAAAGAAATTGGCCTGACTATTATTGTCTTTTTTATCTGCTGAGAGGAGTGAAACTGCAGGGCTCATTATTACAGTTATTTCACTTTAATACTCAAAGAGGTTACCCCCCCCCACCCCCCAAAAAAAGGAAAACCTTTTGATTTTATATCCATGAATTTATCTTGATAGTTTTTCATCCCTGGAAGGAGGGAGGGAATAAAAGGGGCAGGTTGCTCCCAGGAGACAGCAGTTTCTGGCTCCTTTAGCATGCCATTTACAAACTGGGTGGCTCAGCCTCTGGTTTGGTTGGTGAACAGGTTTTCCTCCAGAACCTCTCCCCAGGGAGACACAAATTTGTCTTCAAAACATCCCTGCAAAGTAGGACAGCAAGGCTGCTGCTCTGCTGCTGCCAGGAGAGCGTGAGCGGATTGCCCAAGGTGCTTGGTGCGGTGTGTGAGCTATGCAGGGCTAAGACCTGAGTCTCCAGCTCAAGCCCTGCCTGGGCATGCTCTGCAGGCAAGGTTCCCCCTACCGGGAGCACAGTCCTGTGAGGAGAGGCTGAGGGAGCTGGGGTTGCTTAGCCTGGAGAAGAGGAGGCTCAGAGGAGACCTTCTTGCTCTCTCCAACTTCCTGAAGGGAGGTTGGAGCCAGGAGGGGGTTGGTCTCTTCTCCCAGGCACCCAGCACCAGAGAATAGAATAGAATAGAATAGAATAAAATAGAGTAGAATAGAATAGAATAGAACATAATAGAGTAGAATAGAATAGAATGGAATAGAATAGCATAGAATAGAGTAGAGTAGAGTGGAGTAGAGTAGAGTAGAGTAGAGTAGAGTAGAGTAGAGTAGAGTAGAGTAGAGTAGAATAGAATAGAATAGAATAGAATAGAATAGAATAGCTAGAATAGAATAGAATAGACCAGGTTAGAAAAGACCTTTGAGATCATCAAGTCCAACCTCTCACCCAACACCATCTGATCAACTAAACCATGGCACCAAGCACCCCATCCAGGCTCTTCTTGAACACCTCCATGGATGGTGACTCCACCACCTCCCTGGGCAGCACATCCCAAGGGCCAATCTCTCTTTCTGGGAACAATTTCTTCCTAACATCCAGCCTAAACCTCCCCTGGCACAGCTTGAGACTGTGTCCTCTTGTTCTGGTGCTGCCTGCCTTCACTGAGCAACCTGTGCCAGTGTCTCACCACCCTCAGTGTCAAGAATTTCTTCCTTATCTCCAGTCTCAGTCTCCCCTCTTCCAACTCAAAGCTATTGCCCCTCATCTTGCCACTACAAGCCGCTGTAACAAGTCCCTCCCCAGCTCTCCTGTAGTCTCCTTCTGGTGCTGGAAGGCTGATCTAAGGTCTTTTCTCCAGGCTGAACAGCCCCAGCTCTCCCAGCTCACCCCCAGAGGGTAAATGCTGCAGCTCTCTGATCATCTTTGTGGCCTCGTCTGGATTTGCCTCAACACTTCAATGGAAGGGGAAGCAGAACTGGATGCAGAGCCCCAGGTGGAGTCTCACACTAGCAAAGCAGAGGGGCAGAATCACCTCCCTTGACCTGCTGGCCACACTGCTTTTGAAGCAGCCCAGGAGATGGTTGGCCTTCTGGGCTGCAAGCACAGGTATTGTACCCAAGTACAAATACTGCACAAAAGCCACTGGGTGGCTGGGAAAACGTCCTCTTCGGACAAGAAGTTGAATGAGCAGCTGGAATCGGCCCCAGCTCACATCTGTACCAGCCTAGAGCACAGCTCCTAGCCCTGAGACTGAGCCTGAGCTCTACACCTGCAAGCCTGAGCTACAGCCCAGTGCAGAGCTTGGCTTGATAGCTAAAGCAGAGCATCAGTACAGCTCATGTTTCTTCCCTGGTTTTGGCAGTGATCCACATGATGATTTCAAGGCTTTTTTCCTTCAATTTCTGGCAAAGCTCCAGGAGATTAAGGCCTCCACCAAGTGAATAGGATAGGATAGGATAGGATAGGATAGGATAGGATAGGATAGGATAGGATAGGATGGAATAGGATAGGATGGAATAGAATAGAATAGAATAGAATAGAATAGAATAGAATAGAATAGAATAGAATAGAATAGAATAGAATAGAATAGAATAGAATAGAATAGAATAGAATTAACCAGGTTGGAAAAGACCTTCAAGATCATCCAGTCCAACCTCTCATCCAATACCATCTGATCAACTAAACCATGGCACCAAGTGCCTCATCCAGGCTCTTCCTAAACACCTCCAGGGATGGGGACTCCACCACCTCCCTGGGCAGCACATCCCAATGGTCAATCTCTCTTGCTGGGATGAACTTTCTCCTCCCCTCCAGACTAAACTTCCCCTGGCACAGCTTGAGACTGTGTCCTCTTGTTCTGGTGCTGGGTGCCTGGGAGAAGAGACCAACCCCCACCTGGCTACAACCTCCCTTCAGGGAGTTGGAGAGAGCAAGAAGGTCTCCTCTGAGCCTCCTCTTCGGCAGGCTAAGCAACCCCAGCTCCCTCAGCCTCTCCTCACAGGGCTTGTGCTCAGAGGTGCAGAGCCGGGCTGTGTGGTTTAGAGGTGCAAGCAAACTTCTCCATTCTCCAGCAGCTCTCCTGCGTGTCCCTCTGCAGACCAGCGCCCTCAGCAGTGGAGCCATCCCTGGGCCGAGCTGCTGGGGCACATCTTGAGGGAGCAGGGACTCTGGCAGCCCTCAGCAGCAAGGCTGCTGCTCAGCACGGAGGCCGAGCTGGGTTGCGAGCCTGAGGCGGGAGGGCTGACTGCAATCACAACTCCCCTCTCCGACCCCCTCCCCGCCCCCTCCCCGTTTTGCAGGCTTGGTTTTAGTGCATCTGTGGTGTGCTCTGGAAGCAGCTTAAAGAGATTTTGATAGCATTGCTGGGAGAAAATGAACCTGTTAATGCTGCTATTTGCTGCAAAAAGAGGGGGAAGGATTCACGCCCAGAACACTTTCTCCCAGCGATGATCGTTTTTAGCTGTGCGAATGAATTAGCCCTCCGCTGAAAAGCCATTTGCATGGCAAAGAGGTCAGCTGGGAGCAGCAAAGCCATTATTTGGGGGTGAGGCCCTGTCCCAGCCTTCTGGAGCGAGTGGCTTTCACTCTCCTCTTTAACTCTCCATTTCCAGCCACCCTCTGCCCCCCTGGGGTCTGCTCCTCCCCGGCTCTAGTGATTAAGGGCAGCGCTCAGCGCGGAAGGGGGCAGCGAGAGGGCTCTGAACGTGCCTGCAGCTAACCCCTCGTGAAGGCTCTGGGTCGGTTCTGGCAGGGATGCTTCATTTTAATCACTTTCAGATTGCCGTGCTTGCTCACAGCAATCTAACAACAAATATTGGGAGATGAGTGTGACTAACCCCGGGCACTTGCTCTTCAGATGATGGCAGGAAACTCTGCACCCGCTCCTGCTCTGCAGGTCGATCCACCCAGCTCTGAGGTAGGGCCAGGAGCCATCCAGCTTCTCTAGGAGGAGGTTATTGCAGGCAATGTTTCAGCAGGGAAGAGGGCAGAAAGAGATTTATCCCTCTGGCCCCGCTTCTGAGCATACCAACCAGCCCTCACCTCGATAGGGTTTGGTCTCCAGGGAGTCGCTCAGGCTCTGCCTGAAAGGGGATCTGACCCAGTGTGAGGTGTCCCTGCCCATGGCAGGGGGGTTGGAACTTGAGGTCCCTTCCAACCCTGACAATTCTGTGATTCTATCCTATTTTAGCCTCACTGATGGCTATGCAGGGGCTGGGGCTTGCTCCACTCATCCAACCCTTGGATCCCCAGGCTGGACTCACAGAGTCCTGCTTCAGAGGGCGAGTCATACAATCATAGAATGCTCCAGGCTGGAAGGGACCTCCAAAGGTCAGCAGGGACATTCTCAACTGGAGTCCACTCAAGAAGAGGAGATGTTGACACAGTTCCCCACAGCAAACTCCTGGCCATGCTGTCAGCCCCTGGCTGGGACAGCAGCTCTCTGAGCTGGGTTAGGCTCTGGCTGGAGGCTGAACCCAGAGGGTGATGGTGAATGGTGCCACAGCCAGCTGGCAGCCAGGCACCAGAGGTGTCCCCCAGGGCTCAGTGCTTGGCCCCATCCTGTTCAATATCTTTATTGATGATCTGGAGGAGGGGATTGAGTCCATCAGCAGTAAATTTGCACAAGCTGGGGGCAGGAGTTGATCTGTTAGAGGGTAGGAGAGCTCTGCAGAGGGACCTTGCCAGGCTGGACAGATGGGCAGAGGCCAAGGGTATGAGACTGAACACATCCAAGTGCCAGGTTCTACACATTGGCCACAGCAACCCCAGGCAGTGCTACAGGCTGGGGTCAGTGTGGCTGGAGAGCAGCCAGACAGAAAGGGACCGGGGGGTAGTGGTTGACAGCAGCTGAACAGGAGCCAGCAGTGTGCCCAGGTGGCCAAGAAGGCCAAGGGCATCCTGGCCTGCATCAGGAACAGTGTGGCCAGCAGGAGCAGAGAAGTCCTTGTGCCCTGTGCTCAGCACTGGTTAGGCCACACCTGGAGTCCTGTGTCCAGTCCTGGGCTCCTCAGGTTAGGAAAGATGTTGAGGTGCTGGAAGGTGTCCAGAGAAGGGCAACAAAGCTGGGGAGGGGTCTGGAGCACAGCCCTGGGAGGAGAGGCTGAGGGAGCTGGGGTTGCTTAGCCTGGAGAAGAGGAGGCTCAGGGGAGACCTTCTTGCTCTCTGCAACTCCCTGAAGGGAGGTTGTAGCCCGGTGGGGGTCGGTCTCTTCTCCCAGGCAAGCAGCACCAGAACAAGAGGACACAGTCTCAAGCTGTGCCAGGGGAGGTTTAGGCTGGAGGTGAGGAAGAAGTTCTTCATAGAAAGATTGGCCATTGGGATGTGCTGCCCAGGGAGGTGGTGAAGTCACTGTCACTGGTAATGTTTCAGAGGAGCCTGGATGGGGCACTTGGTGCTATGGTTTAGTAGTCAAGAGGTGTTGGGTGATAGGTTGGACTTGATGATCTTGGAGGTATTTTCTAACCTGGTTAACTCTAGTCTAGTGTAGTCTAGTGTAGTCTTGTGTAGTCTAGTCTAATGCAGGAGCTGGCATCTGCACCCAGTAAGACAAGAGTCCAGGGCAGGGCTTGTCCCCTTGCTGTCCCTATCCTGAGCAGGCACTGGGAGCATCGTCCAAGCCTGTCTTCTGCAGGCTGAGCACGATGGAATGAAGGTCTTCATTGTCTCTTCTGTTGGCTCTGGTAGCCCCTGTTGGGTGGTAAACAAACTTTTTCCCAGCCACACCATTTGTTTCCTCCTCCAGCTTCCCGTGCCACTAATTATCTGCAAGAGATTGATAAAGCCTCCGGTTGCCACTCTGGTTACAGGTCACTTACCGCCGTAATAAGGAGTGCAGAAATCAATAGCCATAAATAGTGGTTGGGAATCAAATTCCCTCAGCGGTGCTTGAAGTGAGGAGAAGGTTTAATCACACCATTATCTGCCTTGCTTTGCCCTGGAGGAGCAGGACAGAGCTGAGGGGAGGCAAGAAGCACCAAGCCCTGTGAGGAGAGGCTGAGGGAGCTGGGGTTGCTTAGCCTGCAGAAGAGGAGGCTCAGGGGAGACCTTCTTGCTCTCTCCAACTCCCTGAAGGGAGGTTGGAGCCAGGTGGGGGTTGGTTTCTGCTCCCAGGCACCCAGCACCAGAACAAGAGGACACAGTCTCAAGCTGTGCCAGGGGAGATTTAGGCTGGAGGTGAGGAGAAAGTTAGATGATAGGTTGGACTTTATGATCTCAAAGGTCTCTTCCAACCTGGTTAATTCCCTTCCCTTCCCTTCCCTTCCCTTCCCTTCCCTTCCCTTCCCTTCCCTTCCCTTCCCTTCCCTTCCCTTCCCTTCCCTTCCCTTCCCTTCCCTTCCCTTCCCTTCCCTTCCCTTCCCTTCCCTTCCCTTCCCTTCCCTTCCCTTCCCTTCCCTTCCCTTCCCTTCCCTTCCCTTCCCTTCCCTTCCCTTCCCTTCCCTTCCCTTCCTTCCCAGAAAAAGTAACTGGTCCCTGGGACGTGCTGCCCGGGGAGGTGGTGGAGTCCCCATCCCTGGAGGTGTTCAAGAGGGGATTGAATGTGGCACTTGGTGCCATGGTTTAGTTAGTCAGGAGGTGTTGGGTGACAGGTTGGACTTAATGATCTCTGAGGTCTTTTCCAACCTTATTGATTCTGTGATTCTAAGAAGCCACATGCTCTCAGAATCCATCCCATGCTTTATCTCTGAGCCAAGGCTGGAGAAGCCTGTAGGTAAAGAGAGACACTGAGTGCTTTGAGAGGCTTCCAAAAGCTGCAGAGCTTCACACCACATTGAGCTGCAGGCAGGATTTTAACACTGCCTGTGTAATCCAGAGGGAAAGCTGTGTGTGTTTAAAAAGCAGGCTGGTGGCAACCAAACAGAAACAGGTGGAAGGCAGACAAAGAAGTAAACTGATTTATTTTGTTCAAAGCAAATAAGGATTTAGCCTTGGAACCAACTGGGACATGAACTGAGCTCTGGGATCACAGCTCACAGGATGTTAGGGGTTGGATGGGACCCAAAGAGCTCATTGAGTACAGACCCCCCTGCCAGAGCAGGAGCAGAGAATCCAGCACAGGTCACACAGGAACACATCCAGATGGGGCTGGAAAGGCTCCAGAGAAGGAGACTCCACAACCTCTCTGGGCAGCCTGCTCCAGGGCTCTGGGAGCCTCACAGGGAAGAAGTTCCTCCTTGTGTTGAGGTGGAACCTCCTGTGCTGGAGTTTCTATCCATTGCTCCTTGGCCCATCCCAGGGTGCAGCTGGGCAGAGCCTGTCCCTGTCCCCTCCCTCCTGCCCCCCAGTCCTCAGATATTGATAGACATTGATCAGATCCCCTCTCAATCTTCTCCTCTCCAGACTGAACAGCCCCAGGGCTCTCAGCCTCTCCTCTCCAGGCAGTGCTGCAGTCCCTTCAGCGTCCTTGGAGCCCTCCCTTGGACTCTCTCCTGCAGATCCCTGTCCCTCCTGAACTGGGGAGCCCAGAAGTGGATGCAATACTCCAGGTGAGTTCTCACTAATGGAAAGTAGAGGCAGAGGAGAACCTCCCTGGCTCTGCTGGCCACACTCCTGTGAATGCACCCCAGGACCCCATTGGCCTTCTTGGCCACCAGGACTCATTGCTGTCCCAGGGATAATTTGTTATTAGAATAGAATAGAATAGAATAGAATAGAATAGAATTAGCCAGGTTGGAAAAGACCTTTGAGGTCATCCAGTCCAACCTCTCACCCAGCACCATCTGATCAACTAAACCATGGCACCAAGTGCCTCATTCAGGCTCTTCTTAAACACCTCCAGGGATGGGAACTCCACCACCTCCCTGGGCAGCACATCCCAAGGTCCAATCTCTCTTGCTGGGAAGAGCTACTTCCTAACCTCCAGCCTAAACCTCCCCTGGCACAGCTTGAGACTGTGTCCTCTAGTTCTGTTGGTGGTTAGCCACCAGGACTCCCAGGTCCTTCTCCACAGGGCTCCTGTCTAGCAGATTGCCTTCTGATCTGCACTGCTGCTCCACCTGAGGCTGGTCTACAGCTTTTAGATGCAGCAAGAGGGAGGCTGTTTGCTCTCAGAGGGAGGTTGGGATGTCAGAGTTGGAGGCACTCCCATGAGCAGCTCCCATCCCTCAGCTCTGCTGCTCCAGGGGGAGTGGGACTGGCTGCCAGATAGCTTGAAGAGGGGAGATGGCAGGGGTAGTTTTTATTGCTGGTGGTGATAAACTGCTGATTTGCATGGTTAGCAAATCCTGCTTGCTTTTGCAAGCTTGCAGAGTGCAAAGCCTTGCTGTTCCTCAACAGGAGGAGGAAATTCTTTACTGTGAGGGTCACAGAGCACTGCAACAGGCTGAGGGGGCTGAGGGAGCTGGGGCTGTTTAGCCTGCAGAAGAGCAGGCTCAGAGGAGACCTTCTTGCTCTCTACAGCTACCTGAAGGGAGGTTGTAGCCAGGTGGGGGTTGGGCTCTTCTCCCAGGCAAGCAGCACCAGAACAAGAGGACACAGTCTCAAGCTGTGCCAGGGGAGGTTTAGGCTGGAGGTGAGGAGAAAGTTCTTCCCAGCAAGAGAGGTTGGCCACTGGGACGTGCTGCCCAGGGAGGTGGTGGAGTCCCCATCCCTGGAGGTGTTCAAGAGGGGATTGGATGTGGCACTTGGAGCCATGGTTTAGTTGGTCAGGAGGTGTTGGGTGAGAGGTTAGACTTGATGATCTCTGAGGTCTTTTCCAACCTTATTGATTCTATCCCCAGCTAGCTGCTGGCCTTCTGGGAAGAAGCACATCACCTCCTGCTGGGATGAGTAAGTGGAGTTCTCTAAAGGGGTCAAACCTTTCTGGCCCTAAAAATCTGTGTCTCCTACCAACCAGCTCCAAAGTCCCTTCTCTTCCTGGTGGAACACAGGTTGGAGATGATGGCAGATTCCAGCTCCCAGGGGACTTCTTAAGGAAGGGCTTTGAATATCTCTCCTATGAAAAAAAAGACTGAGAGCCCTGGGGTTGTTTAGTGTGGAGAAGAGAAGGCTGAGAGGGGATCTGATCAATGTCTATCAGTAGCTGAGGGGTGGGGGGCAAGAGAAAGGGGCCAAGCTCTTCTCAGTGGCACCCTGCAACAGGACAAGGAATAATGGATGTAAGCTGAGAGCACAGGAGATTCCTCCTCAACATGAGGAGAAACTTCTTTACTGTGAGCGTGACAGAGCCCTGGAGCAGGCTGCCCAGAGAGGTTGTGGAGTCTCCTTCTCTGGAGGCTTTCAAAGCCAGCCTGGATGTGTTTCTGTGTGACCTGTCCTGGGTGATGCTGCTCTGGCAGGGGGGTTGGACCTGATGATCTCTGGAGGTCCCTTCCAACCCCGAACATTCTGTGATTTGGTCTCTTCCAACATGGTTTCTCCTCTCCTCTCCTCTCCTCTCCTCTCCTCTCCTCTCCTCTCCTCTCCTCTCCTCTCCTCTCCTCTCCTCTCCTCTCCTCTCCTCTCCTCTCCTCTCCTCTCCTCTCCTCTCCTCTCCTCTCCTCTCCTCTCCTCTCCTCTCCTCTCCTCTCCTCTCCTCTCCTCTCCTCTCCTCTCCTCTCCTCTCCTCTCCTCTCCTCTCCTCTCCTCTCCTCTCCTCTCCTCTCCTCTCCTCTCCTCTCCTCTCCTCTCCTCTCCTCTCCTCTCCTCTCCTCTCCTCTCCTCTCCTCTCCTCTCCTCTCCTCTCCTCTCCTCTCCTCTCCTCTCCTCTCCTCTCCTCTCCTCTCCTCTCCTCTCCTCTCCTCTCCTCCTCTCTTTTCTCTTCTCTTCCCTATCCTATCCTATCCTATCCTATCCTATCCTATCCTATCCTATCCTATCCTATCCTATCCTATGGGACATAAGTGAAAATCTCTGGTGATCCTCTAACCCTGCTGCCCCTCTCAGCTGCTCTCCTGCACTTCCAGAGGATCTGAGTGCTGCAGGATAGAGGCATGCCAGGTCTCACTCACCCTCTGCCTGCCAGGAGGGCTGGTGAACCCTCCAAGTGGAGCCCAGATGGTGGTGAGGAACTGGCTGGCTGGTTCCTGTTCCAACCAGGCAGCTCCCAAGTCTCCAGCTGGAACAAGGAAGAGTTTCACCTCAGGATAAAAATATTGGCAGAAAAGCCGAGGCAGGTTGGCAGCCTTCACGTTTCAGAGCTTGGCTTTTCCTCCAACAGCTGCTCCCACACCTGGATGAGACTGGGACTTGGGCAGCCCTGTCCTCCTGCCACAGGAACCACCTTCTCTGCTCACCTCATGGGGCTGCTGCTGCACTGATGTCCTGAGCCCAGCCAGGCAGGAGGTTTCCTCCACGTTGTGGCAGCTGCACTGCTCAAACCCCCGGTTCAGGAAAGCTCCACTGCAGCAAACCTCACAACCCAGAAAGTCACCCAGGCTACCTCCTGTGTCCTTTGCTCCAGGGCAGCTCCTGAGCCTCTGCCCTGGGCAGGAGTTGATCTGTTAGAGGGTAGGTAGCCTCACTGATGGCCATGCAGGGGCTGGGGCTTGCTCCACTCATCCAACCCTTGGATCCCCAGGCTGGACTCACACGCACAGAGCTTGCTTCAGAGGGTGAGTCATACAACCATAGAATGCTCCAGGCTGGAAGGGACCTCCAAAGGTCATCCAGTCCAACTTCCCTGCAGTCAGCAGGGACATCCTCAACTGGAGTCCACTCAAGATGAAGAGACCCTGATACTGTCCCCCACAGCAAACTCCTGGCCAAGCTGGCAGCCCCTGCCTTGGACAGCAGCACTCTGAGCTGGGTTAGGAACTGGCTGGAGGCTGAGCCCAGAGAGTGGTGGTGAATGGTGCCACAGCCAGCTGGCAGCCAGGCACCAGTGGTGTGCCCCAGGGATCAGTGCTGGGCCCCATGCTCTTTAACATCTTTATTGATGATCTGGAGGAGGGGATTGAGTCCATCAGCAGTAAATTTGTAGATGACAGCAAGCTGGGGGCAGGAGTTGATCTGTTAGAGGGTAGGAGAGCTCTGCAGAGGGACCTTGCCAGGCTGGACAGATGAGCAGAGTCCAAGGGCATGAGACTGAACACATCCAAGTGCCAGGTACTGCACTTTGGCCACAACAACCCCATGCAGTGCTACAGGCTGGGGTCAGAGTGGCTGAGAGCAGCCAGGCAGAGAGGGACCTGGGGGACCAGCTCAGGGCTGGGTCCTCTGCTCACTCTTCCTTTGCTGCTGCATCCCCAGGTTCCCCAACCCTTTTTGTTCCCCCCACCACCCCAGAATCAGCCTGGCTCTGCAGCTGGCTGGCTGCCTCCCTGTGTGTGGCTGCCTGTGGCTGCTCCTGTGCAGCCCCTGCTCTACTCCTCCAGCTAGCAGGGTGTAAATAAGGCAGGAGATAAATATTGTCACGGCACATTACCCTGGCCCTTCCTCACCAATACACACTGCAGACAGAGTTATGCATCTCTTTATATGTGCCCATATATACCTAATTACCCAGATAAACTCTACATCCAGCTCTCCATGGTGGGTATTTAATAGTAAATGCCAGCTAATTGCCCCCCAAGAAAATAGAGAGAGAGAGAGAGAGAGAGAGATGTGGGGACTGACTGTGTTGAAATGAGACTGATTGGCAACCCCCTGGAAAACCAACACCCAGAATGCACAGAGAAACCAACAGAGCAAAATTAAACAGGGGAAAATCCAAGCAAACAGGATGCACTGCAAAGCAGGGGACAGCACAGCTTGGCCTTCCTCACCTCTGGGTCTTCCCACCCTCCACATGGTGGGGGCTTCGCCGGGCACGAGCGTGGAGCTCGCCGACGCTTTTGCCACCAGCTCAGCCTGCAGCCCCCGGAGCCCAGGTTCGCTCCTGGCACCCCGGGGGGCTTGGTTGAGGTCTTGTGTGGGGTGGGAAGAAGGCTTTGGCTGGCCCTGCTGCCAGGGCTGACAGCTGGGCTGGCAGATTGGCGATGGGCTCCGGTGCTTCGCGGCCCCGGGGCAGCGCCTCGGCTGCGGCCGGCACCGACCGCCGCTCGTGCCGGGCAGCAGATGTTTGATGGCAGGAGGCAAATGGGCTGGGGGGGAGCTGGGCCCAGGGCTGCTGCCAGGGTGGCTGTGGCACACAGCAGCATGGGAGCAGGCAGACCCTGCTAACCCTACCAGCCAAGGGTGACTGGGCAAGGGGGCACCAGATAATCCCAGGCTCAGAGGATGTTGGGGTGGGAAGGGACCTCCGGAGATCACTGAGTCCAAGCTAGCTCCCTGCCAGAGCAGGAGCAGAGAATCCAGCACAGGTCACACAGGAACACATCCAGATGGGGCTGCAAAGGCTCCAGAGAAGGAGACTCCACAACCTCTCTGGGCAGCCTCCTCCAGGGCTCTGGGAGACTCACAGGGAAGCAGTTCTTCCTTGTGTTGAGGTGGAACCTCCTGTGCTGCAGTTTCTCTCCATTGCCCCTTGGCCTAAGGTGCCTTCACACCTGGTATTCTATGAATCTCTGGGTGGAAACTGAGGCAGAGGAAAGTCCATGGAAAGATGAGGAAAAGTTTTTGTCCCTGGAGCAGGCTGCCCAGGGGGGTTGTGGAGTCTCCCTGTCTAGGAATATCCAAGACCTGCCTGGATGTGTTCCAATGGCCAATGACTCTTTCTGGGAAGAACTTTCTCCTCACCTCCAGCCTAAACCTCCCTTGGCACAGCTTGAGACTGTGTCCTCTTGTTCTGGTGCTGCTTGCCTGGGAGAAGAGACCAACCCCCACCTGGCTCCAACCTCCCTTCAGGGAGTTGCAGAGAGCAAGAAGGTCTCCCCTGAGCCTCCTCTTCTGCAGGCTAAGCAACCCCAGCTCCCTCAGCCTCTCCTCACAGGGCTGTGCTCCAGACCCCTCCCCAGCTTTGTTGCCCTTCTCTGGACACCTTCCAGCATCTCAGCATCTTTCCTAACCTGAGGAGCCCAGAACTGGACACAGGACTCAAAGTGTGGCCTAACCAGTGCTGAGCACAGGTCACAATGACTTCCCTGCTCCTGCTGGCCACAGTGTTCCTGCTCCAGGCCAGGATGCCCTTGGCCTTCTGGGCCACCTGGGCACACTGCTGGCTCCTGTTCAGCTGCTGTCAACCACTACCCCCAGGTCCCTTTCTGTCTGGCTGCTCTCCAGCCACTCTGACCCCAGCCTGTAGCATTGCATGGGGCTGTTGTGGCCAAGGTGCCAGTATCCAGCACTTAACCTGTGTTCAATCTCATGCCCTTGGACTCTGCCCATCTGTGCAGCCTGGCAAGATCTCTCTGCTGAGCTCTCCTACCCTCTAACAGATCAACTCCTGCCCCCAGCTTGTGCAAATTTCCTGATGATGGACTCAATGCCCTCCTCCAGATCATCAATAATGGTATTGAACAGGCTGGGGCCCAGCACTGATCCCTGGGGGGGGACACACACAATTTGCACAAGTCAGCCCAAGGAAGCTTGCTCAGAGCAGTGCTCCCACAGGCTGCTGTTGGCACCAGGGTGGGCTTTAACCTTCCTTGGAGGTGAGGTTCTGCTGGACCTGATTTATGCCCCAGTGGTCCCAAGCAGCACAGCAGGCAGGGGGGCTGCAGAAAGACTTACAGAGACCCAGATCAGTGAGGCTGTCTGGAGACTTCCCTCTTCTGATGGCTCAGAGCCCCTGCTCTTTTTGGCTTCAGCAGAACCCCCCCCTGACAATGCTAACTCTGCCACTCCACAGCTCTGCAGCACTCTGTGCCTCTGCTGATTGTTTGGCTGTGATGATTTCTGCCCTGCTCTTCCGTGCCGGCGCTGACCGTGCAGCCGCCCGGGGACGAGGGACCCCGTGGGGACGGCAGCCTGGATGCGGAAGGGATGTGTGAGCCTTTGACCCCCTGCCATCATTCCTCAGCTCTTGTGGTCTGTGGCTTGTTGGGTTTGTTTTCTCTCACCAGCAAGATGATGACTCCTAGCCACCTTCCTCAGATCATTAATTTGTTTAATCCCACGCCTCAGCAGTTTGCACGGCTCCGCTTCCCTCCGCGGGCTCAGGAGGGGGAATGCTGCTCCAAGGCCTGCCCCAAGCGCTCTGCAGAGCTGCAAGGGAAGAACTGACCCAGCCTGTGCCCTCTGCCCCTCCTGTCACACCCTTCCTGCCCTAGGCATGGATCATTCTTTGCAGGTGGTTGTAGATGGACATGACCAACGGACATGCTCGGGGGGTTGGAGCAGCTCTGCTACAAGGACAGGCAGAGGGAGCTGGGGGTGGTCAGCCTGGAGAAGAGGAGGCTCCAGGGAGACCTAAGCCCTGCCAGTAGCCTCTGCAGATCTTCCCCTCCAACCCCCCCACCAGAGCAGGAGCAGTGAATCCAGCACAGGTCACACAGGAACACATCCAGATGGGGCTGGAAAGGCTCCAGAGAAGGAGACTCCACAACCTCTCTGGGCAGCCTGCTCCAGGGCTCTGGGAGCCTCACAGGGAAGAAGTTCCTCCTTGTGTTGAGGTGGAACCTCCTGTGCTGGTGTTTCCATCCATTGTCCCTTGTCCTGTCACAGGGTGCAGCTGAGCAGAGCCTGTCCCTGTCCCTTCCTTCCTGACCCCCAGCCCTCAGATATTGATAGGCATTGATCAGATCCCTCTCAGCCTTCTCCTCTCCAGCCTGAACAGCCCCAGGGCTCTCAGCCTCTCCTCCCCAGGCAGTGCTGCAGTCCCTTCAGCATCCTTGCAGCCCTCCCTTGGACTCTCTCCAGCAGATCCCTGTCCCTCCTGAGCTGGGGAGCCCAGAGCTGGATGCAATATTTCAGGTGGGGTCTCAGCAGGGCAGAGTGGAGGGGGGGAGAACCTCCCTCGATCCCTGGAGTCACCACCACCCCTTGGGTCCCTCCCTGTGACAGCGCTGGGCGCTAGCCGGGGCCTGTCGTGAATAACGAATGGTGGCTCGGAGGAGCGCTGCACAAAGATAATGTTGTCACTTCTCCTCTGCTCCTCTTTTGTTTCTCACTCTTCAGCTGCTGTATTATCTCTTCAGCCTTCCTTCTGATGATCTTGTTGCCATGACAGGCTGTGTATTATCTCTGGCAGCCTCTTCAGAAGGTGTGACCTGCGGCATCGGCACACGGCCGGCACAGGCTACAGGAGTGCAGGCAGGGGAACCCTGCGGAGGGCTGCCCCTGAGGGAGCTGGGGCTGTTCAGTCTGCAGAGGAGAAGGCTCTGAGGAGACCTCATTGTGGCCTTCCAGGATCTGCAGGGGGCTCCAAGAAAGCTGGGGAGGGACTTTGGAGGGTGTCAGGGAGTGATGGGGCTGGGGGGGATGGAGCAAAACTGTCAGGATGAAGTGTGGCCAGCAGGGCCAGGGAGGGGATTCTGCCCCTCTGCTCTGCTCTGGTGGGGCCACAGCTGGAGCTCTGTGTCCAGTTCTGGAGCCTCTGTGTCAGGAAGGATCTGGAGGTGCTGGAAGGTGTCCAGAGAAGGGCCACAAGGAGGAGCAGAGGACTGGAGAGAATATGGGAAGGCATATAGAATGGAATGGAATGGAACGGAACGGAACAGAACAGAACAGAACAGAACGGAATGGAATGGAATGGAATGGAATGGAATGGAATGGAATAGAATAGAATAGAGCAGAACAGGTTGGAAAAGACCTGGTCAATTCAATTCAATTCAATTCAATTCAATTCAATTCAATTTCAATTCAATCCTATCCTATCCTATCCTATCCTATCCTATCCTATCCTATCCTATCCTATCCTATCCTATGCCATCCCATCCCATCCTGTCCAACCCAACCCTACCCTACCCTACCCTACCCTATCCTATCCTATCCTATCCTATCCTACTCTGTTGTGTTGAGACCACACCTGGAATACCACATCCAGTTTTGGGCTCCCCAGTTCATGAGAGACAGGAGAGACAGGAGAGAGTCCAATGGAGAGCTGTGAGGAGAACTGAGGAACTTGAGCATCTCTCCTGTGTAGAAGGACTGAGAGGCCTGGGGCTGTTTAGCCTGGGAAAGAGAGGGGAGGCTTTCAGCCCCCACCTGGATGTGTTCCTGTGTGGCCTGCCCTAGGTGATCCTGCTTTGGAAGAGGGGAACTTTTGAGGTCCCATCCAACCCCTGACATTCTGTGACTCTGTGGCCCCCTCTCCATCAGCTCCATGTCCTTCCTACCTCACCTGCCTCAGATGCAGGCTCACGGTTCCTCAGGACCAGCGCTACTCAGGTGCAGCCTGTTAGAGAATGGCACGTGATTGCAAGGCTTGGTGCTGCAGAAACTTCTGCAGAGCTGAGGCAAGGTCTGGATGAAAGGCTCTGCTCTGCTGTGCCTTTTCATATCCTTCAGGAGAAGGCCTTGAGGAAGCAGGAAGCCTCAGCAGGAATTAACCTGGGATCAAATCCGCCCTCCCAGGTGATGCTGACGGGCCAGGTCGGTGCAAGGGGGAAACTGCCTGCTGAACAGAGCCACCTCAGAGTGCTTTGAAGAAAAGCACTGCATGAAATTTTGATATCACTAAGTATTTAAGAGATCTGATTTACAAAGCACTGCTGCTCCCCGTTCCCAGAGTGCTGGAAGTCCTGCAGCCTCTTTCTTTACCACAACGACTTCAGTCCCTCCCTGGCTTTCAGTGCAGCAAGTTGGTTAACAGCTGCACAAAAAAATGTCTCAGGGCAGGAAGCCTGAGCCCTGCAGAGGGGCACCAGGCACTGCCAAGCCTTCAGCAAGCCTGGGGAGTAGCTCTGGCATGCCACAAGGAACCAGGGGTTTCTCACTGGCAGGGTCAGACAGGCTCGCAGGATGTCAGGGGTCTAGTCATGAGGTCTGTGGTGACAGTTTGGACCTGATGATCTTTGAGGTATCTTCTAACCTTGGTGATACTGTGATACTGTGGTTGAAAGAGACCCAAAGAGATCATCCAGTCCAACCCCCCCTGCCAGAGCAGGAGCAGAGAATCCAGCACAGGTCACACAGGAACACATCCAGATGGGGCTGGAAAGGCTCCAGAGAAGGAGACTCCACAACCTCTCTGGGCAGCCTGCTCCAGGGCTCTGGGAGCCTCACAGGGAAGAAGTTCCTCCTCCTGTTGAGGTGGAACCTCCTGTGCTGAAGTTTCCATCCACTGCTCCTTGTTCTATGCCAGGGTGCAGCTGAGCAGAGCCTGTCCCCTCCCTCCTGACCCCCAGCCCTCAGATATTGATAGACATTGATCAGATCCCTCTCAGTCTTCTCTGTCTTTACAAGAATTACTTCAATCCCTCCCAGGCTTTTAGTGCAGCAAGTTGGTTAACAGCTGCACAAAAAATGTCTTAGGGTAGGAAGCCTGAGCCCTGCAGAGGGGCACCAGGCACTGCCAGGCCTTCAGCAAGCCTGCAGAGTTGAGTAGCAGCAAGTGCCTCATCCAGTCTCCTCTTGAACACCTTCAGAGATGGTGACTCTACCACCACCTCCCTGGGCAGCACATTCCAAGGGCCAATCTCTCTTTCTAGGAAGAGCTTTCTCCTCACCTCCAGCCTAAACCTCCCCTGGCACAGCTTGAGACTGTGTCCTCTTGTTCTGGTGCTGCTTGCCTGGCAGAAGAGACCAACCCCCACCTGGCTACAGCCTCCCTTCAGGGAGTTGGAGAGAGCAAGAAGGTCTCCCCTGAGCCTCCTCTTCTGCAGGCTAAGCAACCCCAGCTCCCTCAGCCTCTCCTCACAGGGCTGTGCTCCAGACCCCTCCCCAGCTTTCTTGCCCTTCTCTGGACACCTTCCAGCATCTCAATGTCCTTCTTAAATTGAAGAGCCCAGAACTGGACACAGGACTCAAGGTGTGGCCAAACCAGTGCTGAGTACAGGGCAGAATGACTTCCCTGCTCCTGCTGGCCACACTCTTCCTGATGCAGGCCAGGATGCCCTTGGCCTTCTTGGCCCCCTGGGCACACTGCTGGCTCATGTTCAGCTGCTCTCAACCATTACCCCCAGGTCCCTTTCTGCCTGGCTGCTCTCCAGCCTCTCTGATCCCAGCCTGGCACTTGGATGTGTTCAATCTCACACCCTTGGCCTCTGCCCATCTGTGCAGCCTGGCAAGGTCCCCCTGCAGAGCTCTCCAACCCTCTAACAGCTCAACTCCTGCCCCCACCTTGGTGTCATCTGCAAACTTACTGATGATGGACTCAATCCCCTCCTCCAGATCATCCATAAAGCTATAGTCTCTTACACTTGGGTTGGAAGGGGCCTCAGAGATCATCTTCTAATCTATTCTATTCTCCAACCTGCCCACCATGGGCAGGGATGCCTCACAACTACACTTGGTTGCTGAAAGCTTCATCCAACCTGTCCTTGAACACCCCCAGGAAGGAGACATCCACAAGCTCTCCAGGCCACCCATTCCAGAGTCTCACCAGCCTTGTACTGAAGAACTTCTTTAAGCTCCATTCTAACCCTGCTCTCCCTCAGCTTCAAACCATCCCCCCTTGTTGTATTGCTAGACACCTATGTGAAATATCCCTCTCTGGCATTCCTGCAGGATCCCTTCAAGTAGCTCTAAGGTCTTCTCCATGCTGAACACCCCCAGCTCCCTCAGCCTGTACTCACAGCAGAGGTGTTCCAGCCCTTGGATCATCAGGTGGTGAGGACTTGTGCACTGAACATGGTCAGGCAGAGCATCTCAGCAGAGACAAAGGCATGTTGAATCTTCACTGCTACCTCAGCAGGTCAGAGTTTGGTTCCTGGTGACCTGGAGCCCAGAATTCTGCCTGGCATGGCAACAGAGGCGTCACAAGAGCGACCTGCAGCCGCTGGCAGACTCCTCCAAAGCCAGGGTGGATGGCATCCAGCCCTCTGAGGAAGTGTTTTGGAGATGTTCATCTCCAGCCAGCATCAAACAGAAAAGTACCCAGGATTTTGGTGAGTCTTCCAAGAGCATCAGATGTTCCAACAAGCATTTGAGCAGCTTTTGACACTCCTGCTGGCTCCAGGCCCGTGCAGAGTAGGGAGAAGTCTTCCCCCTCTACTCTGCCCTGGTGAGACCACACCTAGACTACTGTGTCCAGTTCTGGAGCCTCTCTTTCTGGGAAGAACATCTTCCTTACATCCAGTCTGAACCTCCCCTGGCACAGCTTGAGACTCTGTCCTCTTGTTCTGGTGCTGCTTGCCCGGCAGAAGAGACCAACCCCTACCTGGCTACAACCTCCCTTCAGGGAGTTGGAGAGAGCAAGAAGGTCTCCCCTGAGCCTCCTCTTCTGCAGGCTAAGCAACCCCAGCTCCCTCAGCCTCTCCTCACAGGGCTGTGCTCCAGACCCCTCCCCAGCTTTGTTGTCCTTCTCTGGACACCTTCCAGCATCTCAACATCTTTCCTAAACTGAGGAGCCCAGAACTGGACACAGGACTCAAGGTGTGGCCTGAGCAGTGCTGAGCACAGGGCACAATGACCTCCCTGCTCCTGCTGGCCACACTGTTCCTGATACAAGCCAGGATGCCCTTGGCCTTCTTGGCCACCTGGTTTAGGCTGGGGGTGAGGAGAAAGTTCTTCCCAGAAAGAGCAAGTGGCCATTGGGATGTGCTGCCCAGGGAGGTGGTGGAGTCCCCATCCCTGGAGGTGTTCAAGAGGGGATTGGATGTGGCACTTGGTGCCATGGTTTACTTAGTCAGGAGGTGCTGGGTGACAGGTTGCACTTGATGATCTCTGAGGTCTTTTCCAACCTCATTGATCCTGTGATTCTATGATTTTACCCTGATGAATCTCTGTGAGGGCTGCAAGAGGCTGCAAGCACCCACAAGGGGTTTGCACCAGGGCCTTGATCAGCCAAAGGCATTGCAGACTCAGGAGCTGCCTCACACCAGAGCCTCTGGAGGTGCCAGTGTCAGTTGAAAGAAGGGAATACATAGGATCAACAAAAGTGACACCAAATAAACTCTCCCTCCCCCCTCCAAATAGCCCAAAGACTTTCCCTTTCATACCAAGTGCTTATGAAGACTTCAGAAGACTATTTCTTGTGCCTGCTGGAAACACAAACAGGAACATCCAAGAGCAAAGCTCTGCTCTTCTGAGCTGGGTTTCATTTCTGACCAAAGAAACCAACCTCTTTTCTCATGATTAATTCTCCCTCTTCCCTCTGTTATTGCAAGCTGAGGGAAAGGGAAAAAAAGAGAAGGATGAGGAGGAGGGGGGTGGGGAAAAAAAACCACCACCAAACCCAAATCCTGCCTGCTTGCTTCACTTTGATGGCTGTGTTTGGCTTGCATTCCTTTTGGAGGTGGAAGCAAACACCATATGCACTGCAAGAATGGGACAAGGGTGGTGAGAAAACAGTAAGGGAAGTCAGGAGGCTTTCCTCTGTGATTTGCTGCTTCCCTGCTTGCGAGGCTGAAGCTGGGGAGGCACAACCCAAAGCAATTCTGCTTGCATTTCTTCCTCCCAAAGGCAGTGCAAGAGCAGCTCTGAAGTGTCTCTGCCCGCGAAGCTGCTGCCGGGGCTTGCCACCTGAGCTGGCCGGGCTGTCGATCAGCTCCAGGCTGGTGGAAGAAGCTTCTGGGAGGAAGTTCTAACCCTCTGTAGGACACAAGGCCAAACAGGATGCCAAAGCAGGCTGGCTGGAATGGTCCCTGCCTCTGTGATTAAGGGGCTTCATAAATATTCAATGTTCCTTGGCAGCTGGGAGTGCTTCAGTTGTGCCAAGCATCTCAAGGGGGAGAGGAAAGGCAGAATGAGCCTTAGTATTTCTGACACCCCGCAGAGACAATGAACCAGGGAAGGAGAGTGCTCATCTCCTTGCTGAGAAGTGTTTCATGCAGGCTGATTTGAATAATTCAGCCTTTGACTGGTCTGCTTAAATGTTTGATGCCTGGGAGCTGGAGCTTTCGGAGCCCACCTCCTCCGAGTCCAAGGGGCTGGGCTCCGGATGGGTGGTGGTTGCCTTCCTCATGGGTGGTTTAGACATGTTACCATGGCACAGCTCATGTCTGAGGAAGAGCACAGATTCCTTCCTTCACTGCATGCAATTCTGGGGCTTCACACCACCAGGAGGGGGTTGGGGAAAAACATATCAACCATCCCATTCTGGTTTGTGTTTGGAGGAGAAGAGAGAAGTACTGACGATTACAGAGTTGTCAGGGTTGGAAGGGACCTCAAGGCTCAGCCAGTGCCAACCCCCCTGCCATGGCCAGGGACACCTCACACTACAGCAGGTTGCTCACAGCCACCTCCAGCCTGGCTGCAAACACCTCCAGGCATGAAGCTTCCACCAACTCCCTGGGCAACCTGTGCCAGGCTCTCACCACCCTCCTGGGGAACAACTTCTTCCTCACATCTCCCCACTTCTAGTTTTGCTCCATCCCCCCCAGTCCTATCCCTCCCTGACACCCTCAAAAGTCCCTCCCCAGCTTTCTTGGAGCCCCCTGCAGATCCTGGAAGGCCACAATTAGGTCTCCTCAGAGCCTTCTCTTCTCCAGACTGCACAACCCCAGCTCCCTCAGTCTGTCCTCACAGCAGAGCAGCTCCAGCCCTCTGCTCCTCCTCGTGGCCCTGCTCTGGACACCTTCCAGCACCTCCAGATCCTTCCTGGCACAGAAGCTCCAGAACTGGATGTAGAGCTCCAGGTGGGGTCTCAGCAGGACAAGGAACAAGGATAATCATAGAATCATAGAATAACAGAATCAATAAGGTTGGAAAAGACCTCAGAGATCATCAAGTCCAACCTATCATCCAACACCTCCTGACAACTAAACCATGGCTCCAAGTGCCACATCCAGTCCCCTCTTGAACACCTCCAGGGATGGGGACTCCACCACCTCCCTGGGCAGCACATTCCAATGGTCAGTTACTCTTTCTGGGAAGAACTTTCTCCTCACCTCCAGCCTAAACTTCCCCTGGCACAGCTTGAGACTGTGTCCTCTAAATGATGCACAGTGTTCAGAGGCACCAGCAAAGGCTGGAGCACAATGAATGGAATACAGACAACAGCTGTGCCTACACTGGCACAGAAAGAGCAGCTGGGGACTTGAGTCAGTCTCCACCACCAGCAACCAAACCACCTTGTAACTGAGGATGCTGATCTATCTGAGCAGCCCTTGGGGAGCAGAAGATGTATTGGGGTCTGCAAGCAGGGCCTATCAGTGCAGTGATCTCAGTGAGTGATTGTCATCTCCTGCCCTGGTCCTGAAGCCCATCTAAGGTGACATCCCAGCTGCTGGTGCAAACAGCTGGGAGAAAGGCCTGTCCTGGCTGTGTCATCCCTCTGTTTAGCACAGAAGCAGAGGAAGGTTAGAGGATAAGCAGAGGGCTGGAGCTCCTCTCCTATGAGGACAGACTGAGAGCTGGGGCTGTTCACTCTGGAGAGGAGAAGGCTCTGAGGAGACCTAATTGTGGCCTTCCAGGATCTGAAGGGGGCTACAGGAAAGCTGGGGAGAGACTTTGCAGGGTGTCAGGGAGGGATAGGACTGGGGGGATGGAGCAAAACTAGAAATGGGGAGATTGAGGTTGGATGTGAGAAAGAAGTTGTTGTCCATGAGGGTGGTGAGAGCCTGGCACAGGTTGCCCAGGGAGGTGGTGGAAGCCTCATGCCTGGAGGTTTTCAAGGCCAAGGTAGATGTGGCTGTGAGCAACCTGCTGTAGTGTGAGGTGTCCCTGGCCATGGCAGGGGGGTTGGAACTGGCTAATCCTCGAGGTTCCTTCCATCCTAACAATCCCATGATTCTATGAGGTGCTCTTTCACAGAATCCCAGAAATTACTGAGGCTGGAATAGACCTCTGAGATCTTCAAGCCCAGCCTATGACCTAACACCACCACATCAGCTAAACCATGCCTCCAAGTGCCACATCCAAGCTTTTCTTAAACACCTCCCAGGGCAGTCCATCCCAGTGCCTAATCAGCCTTCTGTGAGGAAGTCCTTCCTAACACCCAACCTAACCCTCCCCTGGCACAGCTTCAGGCCATGGCCTCTTGTCCTGTCAGAACTTGCCTGGGAGCAGAGCTTGACCCCCACCTGACTACAACTTCCTTTCAGGTAGTAGTAGAGAGTGATAAGGTTTCCCCTGAGTCTACTCCAGACTGAACACCCTCAGATCCCTCAGCCTTTCCTAATTGTAGAATCATAGAATCAATAAGGTTGGAAAAGACCTCAGAGATCAGCAAATCCAACCTGGCACCCAACCCCTCATGACTACTAAACCATGGCTCCATGTGCCACATCCAGTCCCCTCTTGAACACCTCCAGAGATGGGGACTCCACCACCTCCCTGGGCAGCACATCCCAATGGCCAATCTCTCTCTCTGGGAAGAACTTTCTCCTCACCTTCAGCCTAAACTTCCCCTGGCACAGCTTGAGACTGTGTCCTCTTCTTCTGGTGCTGGTTGCTTGAGAGAAGAGACCAACCCCCTCCTGGCTCCAACCTCCCTTCAGGGACTTGTAGAGAGCAAGAAGGTCTCCCCTGAGCCTCCTCTTCTGCAGGCTACGCAACCCCAGCTCCCTCAGCCTCTCCTCACAGGGCTGTGCTCCAGACCCCTCCCCAGCCTCATTGCCCTTCTGTGGACACCTTCAAGTCTCTCAATGTCCTTCTTGACCTGAGGAGCCCAGAACTGGACACAGGACTCAAGGTGTGGCCTCAGCAGTGCTGAGCACAGACCTCATGCTTCCTCACAGCAGAGTTAGTTATCACAGTCTCACAGAATCACCAAGGCTGGAAGAGACCTCAAGGATCATCAAGTCCAAGCTGTCACCACAGACCTCATGACCAGACCACGGCACCAAGTGCCACATGTCCAATCCCCTCTTGAACACCTCCAGGGGTGGTGACATTGACTGATCAGCTTGTGGTCACTTTCAGAGCTGGGAGGCTGTGCCAAACAACCTTTTGGCTTTGGTGAGCCTGGGAGCCATCAGCATCCAAAGGTCCTCAGCGCTTTCTGGCTCCCCGGCCCCTGGCCCGCCGCCACCTCCCATCTCTCCATCCCACAGCTGAGAGCTTCCCCCCAGCTCCCTTCAGCAGAGCCCCTCCACTTGCCTGTGAGCTGCTGATCTTGGAAGCCCTCATCCTAAATTATCCATGAAAAGTGTGGGCCATGAGTTATGCATGAGATGAATTATCCATGAACTGGGCTGGTCGCCTCTTCTCGTTGTCAGCTCGGTAGGTTTCTGCCAGGTATCAAAGTGTGGAGCAGGCCTCCTTGCTCGTTGGGGGTGGGGTTGTTTTCCTTTCCCCCCCAGCCAAAGAAGCTGCTTCTTCACCCAGCAAAGTATGCAAAAGTGGGGGGAAAGTTTCACTCTTCAGTGGCTCAGGATGGAAGGAAGCCTGAAGGCTGCTTGCAGGTGCACAGGGTCAGCCTGCCCCTGAAGGTGCGGTTTCAGATCCGAATCCCCGCGGAGCTTATTCGTTCCTGCAAAGAGGAACAGCTCCAAGAAGGATGGAGACAACTTGTCTGCCTCTGACAACACACTCCCACAGCCAGGCTGCTGGTAGCTGTGGGCATCTCAGGGCTGGAGCTTGAGATTCAAGCTTAGCCTCTGCAGTAAGGCAGAAGGAGTGGAGAGGGAGAGGGAGAGGGAGAGGGAGAGGGAGAGGGAGAGGGAGAGGGAGAGGGAGAGGGAGAGGGAGAGGGAGAGGGAGAGGGAGAGGGGAGGGAGAGGGGAGGGAGAGGGGAGGGAGAGGGGAGGGAGAGGGGAGGGAGAGGGGAGGGAGAGGGGAGGGAGAGGGGAGGAGAGGTTCGGAGAGGAGAGGTTCGGAGAGGAGAGGTGAGGAGAGGTTCGGAGAGGTTCGGAGAGGAGAGGTTCGGAGAGGTTCGGAGAGGAGAGACTCCCACACCCAGGCTGCTGGTAGCTGTAGGCATCTATGAGCTGGAGCTCAAGATTCAAGCTTAGTCTCTGCTACAAGCACAGAAAATCTTCATCTTCGGTGTCTCTCTACTTCTGACTTTGACATGACAACTTGGGATGGAGCTGAGCTGTGCTCAGGTAACCTTTGTCAAAGCTGGTTGGTGTGGTGAAGGAAGGGGGACAGGAGACTCAGGAACTGGAGGTTTTCCTAGTTTTCATGTTCATGGTTTGCTCTACCCCTAGGCGAGGACAGCGATGATGTCGGCACCAGCTCTCCAGCATGCAGCTCAGAGCCTCTCCCCACTGCCTGAGCACCACCTCTCCCACTCCTCCAGGGACATCAGATACATCTTCCTAGATGGCTGCAAGAACATCTCTGCCTCTCACACCCTGCATGGTGCAGGCAGCCCTGAGGTCTGCCAAAGATCTGCCTCCAGCCACGGCAAGACGAAACACAGCCCCAGCACAGCTCTGGGCGGCTGCCCCTCTTTGCACAAACACCTCCCCTCCCCTTCTATCCTCCCCACACCCCTGGAGAAGCAAGCCCTGGGCTCAGGACATGTCCTTGCCTCCAAGAAAAGGCTGCCAGTGTTTCAGCAGCTGTGTGAGGAGGCCGTGCCAGGGGTGGCCCTTGGAGCTGTGCACCTTCAAAGCTCAAGCCGAGAGCTGAAGCAGCTGCCTGGTGCCAAAGCGCCCAGGGAGGGCACAACAGGTTGGATGGTGAGGCTGGCAGCAGGGTGCTCCCCTTGCAATAAAGCATGACCTGGCTCTGAGATAGCTGCTGAATGAAAGATAAGATTATCATACTATCAATGGTATCAGTCAGGGTTGGAAGGGACCAAAAGGATCAGCTAGTTCCAACCCCCCTGCCATGGGCAGGGACACCCCACACTAGATCAGCCTGGCCAGAGCCTCATCCAGCCTGGGCTTGAACACCCCCAGGGACGACACCCCAACCACCTCCCTGCACAACCCATTCCAGGGCTTCACCACTCTCATGGGGAAGAACTTCCTCCTCACCTCCAGCCTGAATCTCCCCACCTCCAGCTTCATTCCATTCCCCCTAGTCCTAGCACTACCTGAGAGCCTGAGCAGTCCCTCACCAGCCTTCTTGTAGCCCCCTTCAGATCCTGGAAGGCCACAATTATGTCTCCTTGGAGCCTTCTCTTCTCCACATTGAACAGCCCCAACTCCTTCAGTCTGTCCTCACAGCAGAGCAGCTCCAGCCTTCTGCTCATGCTTGTGGCCCTTCTCTGGACACCTTCCAGCACCTCCAGATTCCTCTTGTAATAGGGGCTCCAGAACTGGAGGCTGTACTCCAGGTGGGGTCTCACCAGAGCTGAGCAGAGGGGGAGAATCACCTCCCTTGCCCTTCTGGCCACACTTCTCTTGCTGCAGCCCAGGCTCTGATTGGCTTTCCGGGCTGCAAGTGCACACTGAGAGCTCCTGTTGAGCTTCTCCTCCCCCAGCACCCCCAAGTCTCTCTCCTCTGGGCTGCTTTCCAGCCAGTCCCTGCCCAGCCTGGATTTGTGCCTGGGATTGCCTCAACCCAGATGCAGGACCCTGCCCTTGGTCTTGTTGAACCTCATGAGGTTGGCTTGTGCCCACCTCTCCAGCCTGTCCAGGTCCCTCTGGATGGATCCCTTCCCTCCAGCCTGTCTGCTGCACCACACAGCTTGGTGGCATCAGCAAACCTGCTGAGAGTGCACTCAATGCCACTGTCCATGGCACCCACAAAGATGTTGAACAAGCCTGGTCCCAGGACTGATCCCTGAGGGACTCTGCTTGTCAGTGTCCTTACATTACCAGGAGGTCAGTGGAGACAGAGTGAGAGCTCAGCTTCATTGATAGGTCAGCTTCATTGGTAGCTGAGGGCTGGTACAATGGGAGGCAGGGAAGGTGCAGTGTGGTCTAGCTGGGACATCCCTTCCACTCCTCTGGATGCCACAGCAGGCTGCCAGTCAAACAGGCAGTTTGCTCAGGGAGGGCCAATCCAGCTCCATCCCTTCCACTCAATTCTCCCTTGTGGTGGGTTGAGATTTTCCCCCCAACATTGACATTGCCAGCCCAGCCCAGCTGGAAACAAATGAAAGCTGCACTCACAGGCAGACCTACACTCTGCAAGGGAATGCAAAGGATGTGTCCAAAATACACAACAGTTACAGATATTAACCACTGAGAAACAGCACAAGAAGCTACTGGCATCTGCTTTTTGTTTTCCCCTGTACAAAAGGGAGAAGAGAAAGGAGCAGAGAAAGTTCCTGTTTTACTTAACCAAAACAATGCAACCAAGGTCAAGTAGAAGCAAGTTAGTATCTCTATGGGGAGAAGTGAGGGGGAAGGGAAAGGGGAAGGGGAAAGAAGAGAAGAGAAGAGAAGAGAAGAGAAGAGAAGAGAAGAGAAGAGAAGAGAAGAGAAGAGAAGAGAAGAGAAGAGAAGAGAAGAGAAGAGAAGAGAAGAGAAGAGAAGAGAAGAGAAGAGAAGAGAAGAGAAGAGAAGAGAAGAGAAGAGAAGAGAAGAGAAGAGAAAAGAGAAAAGAGAAAAGAAAAGGAAAGAAAAGAAAAGAAAAGAAAAGAAAAGAAAAGAAAAGAAAAGAAAAGAAAAGAAAAGAAAAGAAAAGAAAAGAAAAGAAAAGGAGGAAAAGTAGAAGATACTAATAGTAATAAGGGGGAGGGAAAGCAAAAGAAGAGGTTTCAGTTAAAAGGTATTGATTTTCCATTGCCTTGAAACAGCAGCAGTGGCAGAATCCCTGAGGAACTGCCTGCAGGCCCCAGCATCACTCTGCAAGGTGTTCAAAGAGGAGAGAAGTGAGCGAGTGTCTGAGGCTGCTCCTGCCGCCAGCCAAGCACAACCGAGAGGATGCAGCCCCGCAGCCCCACCAAGTGCTGACGTCAGAAGCAAGGGCTGAGGATCCTGAGCTATTCAAGGGAGCAGAAATTGCTTCCAGAGAGCAAATTCCCTCTGGTGAGAATTGGGTTGTCATGCTGAGATGGAGGGTGGCAAATCCCAGAGGAGTGCTGTAAGAAACAGAGGGAGCCAGAGGCAGCAGGAGCACCAACTCAGCCCCACAGCATGGGGAGTGGAACCCGGCCAGCAGGGACAGCCCAAAGGAGGAGCATGGGTCAGGCTGATGGAAAGAGAAGTTGTCTGCAGAAGGGTGAGGATGATTAGGATCTCAGGTAGTGATAGGACTAGAGGGAATGGAATGAAGCTGGAGGTGGGGAGATTGAGGCTGGAGGTGAGGAGGAAGTTCTTCCCCATGAGAGTGGTGAAGCCCTGGAATGGGTTGTGCAGGGAGGTGGTTGAGGCCCCAGCCCTGGAGGTGTTTAAGCCCAGGCTGGATGAGGCTCTGGCCAGGCTGATGTAGTGTGGGGTGTCCCTGCCCATGGCAGGGGGGTTGGAGCTAGCTGATCCTTGTGGTCCCTTCCAACCCTGACTGATTCTGTGATTAGGGTACTGGAGATGAACTGATTTCGGGTTTGGGCTCCCCAGTTCCAGAGGGACAGAGATCTGCTGGAGAAGGTCCAGCAGAGGGCTACCAGGATGATTAGGGGAGTGGAGCACTGCCTGGGGAGGAGAGGCTGAGGGACCTGGGGCTGTTTAGTCTGGAGAAGAGAAGAGAACAGAACAGAACAGGATAGGGTAGGATAGGGTAGGATAGGGTAGGATAGAATGGAATAGAATGGAATAGGATAGGATAGGATAGGATAGGATAGGATAGGATAGGATAGGATAGGATAGGATAGGATAGGATAGGATAGGATAGGAGAGGAGAATTAACCAGGTTGGAAGAGACCTTTGAGATCATCAAGTCCAACCTCTCACCCAACACCATATGATCAACTAAACCATGGTGCCAAGCACCCCATCAAGTCTCTTCCTAAACACCTCCAGGGATGGTGACTCCAGAAGAGAAGGCTGAGAGGGGATTTAATCAATGTTTATCAATAGCTGAGGGCTGGGGGGCAGGAGGGAGGGGACAGGCTCTGCTCAGCTGCACCCTGGGATAGGCCAAGGAGCAATGGATAGAAACTCCAGCACAGGAGGTTCCACCTCAACACAAGGAGGAACTTCTTCCCTGTGAGGCTCCCAGAGCCCTGGAGCAGGCTGCCCAGGGAGGTTGTGGAGTCTCCTTCTCTGGAGCCTTTCCAGCCCCATCTGGATGTGTTCCTGTGTGACCTGTGCTGGATTCTCTGCTCCTGCTCTGGCAGGGGGGTTGGACTGGATGAGCTCTTTGGGTCCCCTTCCAAGCCCTGACCTCCAGTGATCTGTGATCCTGTGATCTGCAGTGAGTCTGTAGGTTGTGCTGGAGACCAAGTTTAGCTCTCCCCAGTGGGAAAGGGGACCGAGGCATCCGGAAGGCTCTCATTCGTTTCGGGGCACAGATTGCAGGAGCAAATGTTGCTTATTGCAGGCCCCACTTATTCCTGAGCATGATAATAAACAGACTCTGCCTCCAAATGGTTACTGATCCAGGAAGACACAAGGCTATTTTAGTAGTATTTCAGTGAATGTGAAGACGTTGCAGAAGAGGTTGACCTAGAAAATCAACGTGGGTCCAACCATCAGGAGCTGATGCTGCTTAGATTAAGTGGAAGGAGCTATTAAAATGTGTCAGGAGCTGAGGCTATTTGCAGAGAATTAGCATGCAAAATTGCCAGCCTGGAGAGGAGGGAAGTTAGTGCAGGGAACAAACTGGGACTGGAACCATATGCCTGGAGTTTACCAAACACAGCACCCACGCCGAAAGAAATGGGGCAAGAGCAAACATAGAATCACAGAAACATAGAGTCACAGAATCACAGAATCACAGAATCATAGAATCATAGAATCATAGAATCATAGAATCACAGAATCATAGAATCAACCAGGTTGGAAAAGACCTAAGAGATCATCAAGTCCAACCTATTAACCTAACACCAAACACCTCCTGACAACAAAACCATGGCTCCAAGTGCCACATCCAATCCCCTCTTGAACACCTTCAGTGATGGTGACTCCACCACCTCCCTGGGCAGCACATTCCAGTGGCCAATCTCTCTCTCTGGGATGAACTTTCTGCTCACCTCCAGCCTAAACTGCCCCTGGCACAGCTTGGGACTGTGTCCTCTTGTTCTGGTGCTGCTTGCCTGGGAGAAGAGACCAACCCCCACCTGGCTACAACCTCCCTTCAGGGAGCTGGAGAGAGCAAGGTCTCCCCTGAGCCTTCTCTTCTGCAGGCTAAGAAACCCCAGCTCCCTCAGCCTCTCCTCCCAGGGCTGTACTCCAGACCCCTCCCCAGCTTTCTTGCCCTTCTCTGGACACCTTCCAGCAGCTCAACATCTTTCCTAACCTGAGGAGCCCAGAACTGGACACAGGACTCAAGGTGTGGCCTAAGCAGTGCAGGGCACAGGGCAGAATGACCTCCCTGCTCCTGCTGGCCACACTCTTCCTGATGCAGGCCAGGATGCCCTTGGCCTTCTTGGCCCTCTGGGCACACTGCTGGCTCCTGTTCAGCTGCTGTCAACCACTACCCCCAGGTCCCTCTCTGCCTGGCTGCTCTCAGCCACTCTGACCCCAGCCTGTAGCACTGCCTGGGGTTGCTGTGGCCAAGGTGCAGCACCTGGCACTTGGATGTGTTCAATCTCATGCCCTTGGACTCTGCCCATGTGCAAACACCACAGTGGAAGGTGTCGGGGGAGAGAAGCCCTTCATAGAAATGAGATTGCTTCTGTCAGCACACAGAGCCCTGAGAAGTCTTTGAGTCCTTGTTCTGATGCCCACCACATCATGCTCAACAGAGAGCAAGTGAAACCAGAACAGGTGGCAGAATGGAGGGGAAGAAGATTTTCCCTCGTGCACCTACGAGAGTTTGGCAGAAGGAAGGCAGCAAAGGCAGAGGATGGAGCTGTTGTGTGAGCAAGCAGATGAGAGAGGAACATTGTGGGGGACAGGGAGAAGAGTTATTTCAGGCTGGCAATGGAAGAGATGGAGCTAAAAAAGCCCAAGGACATGCTTCAGCTGGAATGAGAGGATGTTCACCCCGAGAAGTGCAAAGCTGTGGGACACACTCTATGAGGCACACTCCAGCTCAGGGGAGCAGGGGATGAGTAACTGAGCAATAAGCTGCAACTGGTTAGGAAGAGGAGGATGTAGCTCTCACCTCTCATGAAGGGGAATTTCAGGTGGATGATTTGGAAATCCCAATCCAGACACAATCTCTCTGCCCCTGAAACAGCCAGTTGCAAGAAGCCTTATTTGCAAGAGGCCTGCAGGGACAGGACCAGGACCCCCCAGGTCCCTTTCTGCCTGGCTGCTTTCAGCCACTCTGACCCCAGCCTGTAGCACTGCCTGGGGTTGTTGTGACCAAGGTGCAGCACCTGGCACTTAGATGTGTTCAATCTCCTGCCCTTGGCCTCTGCCCATCTGTCCAGCCTGGCAAGGTCCCTCTGCAGAGCTCTCCTGCCCTCTAACAGATCAACTCCTGCCCCCAGCTTGGTGCCATCTGCAAATTTAGTGAGGATGGACTCAATCCCCTCATCCATTTCTTTGCTGCCAAAACCCCTCAGGAGCTAGCCCAGAGGTAGTCTCATCCTCCCAGTCACAGCTTTTTATCCTCTGCTCTTCTCATGCAGGTCCTTCTCTTTTCCCCCTGATTTTCCTCCCTTCCCAGTCATCATCATGCAAAACCTTCCATCTCTTGCTGTTCCCCAGACACCTCCAGCTCCCAAGGTCTCTACAGGTGCCTTATGCATGTGTGTGAAGAGCAATCAGTGCCTCACCTCCAATAATTGGAGTTGAACCTCCAGAGCTGGGAGATGAATTTGCTCTCTGCTGTTCTTCATGTGAGAGATGAAGCAGGGCACTGAGTGCTGCTGAACAGAGCACAGGAGGCTAAACCAGCACAGGGCACAGGCAGCTCTCCCTGCCTTGCTCTCTCAACCTTCTCTTCTCCATGGAGGAAGGTCTGTCCTGCTCCTTGTTCCTGAATACCACACTTTGGTCTAAAGCTGCTTTGTTCCCTAGCCTGTTTCAGTGGCATGGATGCCAGCAAGGTGCAGGGGTGCAGCACAGGGCTGCTCCTTGCAGGGCAGTGTAGCCAGTCCAGTGAAGGGCCAGTGCAGGGCCATGGGTGTGAAGAGAGCAGGGGCTGCACCTTGACAAGAAACCACACAGCTTCAAGAATGAGCAAGGAGAGCAAAGGGATGCCTTCTGCAAAGCTCTGCTGGGTTGCAGACACATGAGAGACTGTGGGATTGCCTCTGAATGCTCCCTGAAAGATGCTCTCACTTGCAAACACATGAGACACACACCTGAAGCTGTTCTACCAGGATGCTTCCTCTCACAGAATCAACCAGGTTGGAAAAGACCTGGTCTCCTCACCCTCACCTTGACCCAGGCTTGAGAGAGAGGCCACAAAGAAAGATCCACTCAGCCCAGGTCCCATGAGAGCAGCTCAGCCGAGAGCAGGCATCACAGTATCACAGCATCACAGTATCACAAAGGTTGGAAGAGACCTCAGAGATCATCAAGTCCAACCTTTCACCACAGACCTCAGGACTAAACCATGGCACCAAGTGCCACATCCAATCCCCTCTTGAACCCTTCCAGGGATGGGGACTCCACCACCTCCCTGGGCAGCACATTCTGATGACAAATGACTCTCTCAGTGAAGAACTATCTCCTCACCTCCAGCCTAAACTTCCCCTGGCACATCTTGAGACTGTGTCCTCTTGTTCTGGTGCTGGGTGCCTGGGAGAAGAGCCCAACCCCCACCTGGCTGCAACCTCCCTTCAGTCTCTTCCAACCTTGGTGATTCTGTGATTTGGATTCTGTGATTCAGGGAGTTGGAGAGAGCAAGAAGGTCTCCCCTGAGCCTCCTCTTCTGCAGGCTAAACAACCCCAGCTCCCTCAGCCTCTCCTCACAGGGCTGTGCTCAAGGCCTCTCCCCAGCCTTGTTGCCCTTCTCTGGACACGTTAGATGTGATGGAGGCAGCTGGGCTGGAGGGGTAGAGTCACCCATCAGCCAGTGTGGAACCTGCTCACTGCCCTGCTGGATCTGAAGTCTCTCTGTGTGGGGAGCTGCCCCTCCTCTTGAGCTCTCCTTTGCCTTTCCTTTGCTTTCCCCCCCTCTAGTTTTTATTTGTGAGCCGTGTTCCAGCGCTGCACCCTGGGGCCCGAAGGAAGAGGCTCTCACTTCATTAAGAGATAATGGAAGCTGTCAGAGGTTTGAAGGATTGCACTGGTGATGGGAGCAGGAGGGGGAAAGGAATCTGCCTGCACCCAAAGTTACATTCTCATGGAAATTGTCTAAAGATTTAAATGGTTTCTATTAGGCAGGGTCACGGGGGGCTGTGTGAAGGGCTAAATTAGTCCTTCTGTGCTGGAGCGTAATATTGGCTAAAAATGAAAAGGAATAAAGCAAGCTGTTAATATTTTTTTTTCTCCCCCCCTTTCCTCCTCACTCCCTCATTTCATCTCCCACTCACTCCCTCTGCCTCTCCAGGAGCCTTCCCTCTGCCTTTCTTCAGTCCTTGTGGCTCTTTCTCCTGCTCTGCTCCCATCCGCAGCCTCTCCTCGGCGAGCTCCCTTCAGCCCGGGGCTGCCTTCGGGGCCAGGCGGCCCCAGCCTGCTGCTGCTGCTGCGGCTGCACCGCTGGGGCTGCCCCCACAAACCTCTGCCGCAGATGCGAATCTGCTGCTTCGGGTTTCGAGGCACACACCGAGCCCTCCCCCTCGCCCCCCCACCCCCGGGGAGGGAGAGACCCGGGTGATCAGTTAATTTGTTAATGACTATCCCAAGCGGGCTGTTGGTTTGCCTGCTGACATGTGAGGTGGAGGCGCCGCTCCGCCGCTCCGCTCCAGGCTGCCTGGCAATTCATCCCCAAACACAGCTCCCTCTAAATAATCACAAGGCAGCAATTTGCTGCAGTGCTCACAGATGAACATGTTTGCTGCACACACCAGTGCCTGGCTAAACGTGATGGTCCCGGGGGGGAATTGCTCTCCCCTCCCCGTAGGGATGCCAGCCCTGGGAAGGACCCAGCCTGCTTGCCTAGGGAGTGGGGAGAAGGTGATTGGCCTCTCTCTGGGAGCTCGGGCTGCTTGGGCACCTGGTGAGGCCATACCTTGAGTCCTGTGTCCAGTTCTGGGCTCCTCAGTTTAAGAAGGACATTGAGAGACTTGAAGGTGTCCAGAGAAGGGCAATGAGGCTGGGGAGGGGTCTGGAGCACAGCCCTGGGAGGAGAGGCTGAGGGAGCTGGGGTTGCTTAGCCTGGAGAAGAGGAGGCTCAGGGAAGACCTTCTTGCTCTCTGTAACTCCCTGAAGGGAGGTTGTAGCTAGGTGGGGGTTGGGCTCTTCTCCCAGGCAACCAGCACCAGAACAAGAGGAGGTTTAGGATAGGATAGGATAGGATAGGATAGGATAGGATAGGATAGGATAGGATAGGATAGGATAGGATAGGATAGGATAGGATAGGATAGAATTAACCAGGTTGGAAGAGACCTTTGAGATCATCAAATCCAACCTATCACCCAACACCATCTGATCAACTAAACCATGGCACCAAGTGCCTCATCAAGTTTCATCCTAAATTCCTCCAGGGATGAGGACTCCACCACCTCCCCAAGCAGCACATCCCAAGGGCCAACAACTCTCTCTGGGAAGAACTTTCTCCTCACCTCCAGCCTAAACTTCCCCTGGCACAGCTTGAGACTGTGTCCTCTTGTTCTGGTGCTGGTTGCTTGAGAGAAGAGACCAACCCCCACCTGGCTACAACCTCCCTTCAGGGAGTTGGAGAGAGCAAGAAGGTCTCCCCAGAGCCTCCTCTTCTGCAGGCTAAGCAACCCCAGCTCCCTCAGCCTTCACAGAGAGAGTAATTGCCACTGGGATGTGCTGCACAGGGAGGTGGTGGAGTCCCCATCCCTGGAGGTGTTCAAGAAAGGCTTGGATGTGGCACTTGGAGCCATGGTTTAGGTGTCAGGAGGTGTTGGGTATTAGGGGATAGGTTGGACTTGAGGATCTCTGAGGTCTTTTCCAACCTGGTTGATTCTGTGAGAGGAAGCATCCTGGTAGAACAGCTTCAGGTGTGTGTCTCATGTGTTTGCAAGTGAGAGCATCTTTCAGGGAGCATTCAGAGGCAATCCCACAGTCTCTCATGTGTCTGCAACCCAGCAGAGCTTTGCAGAAGGCATCCCTTTGCTCTCCTTGCTCATTCTTGAAGCTGTGTGGTTTCTTGTCAAGGTGCAGCCCCTGCTCTCTTCACACCCATGGCCCTGCACTGGCCCTTCACTGGACTGGCTACACTGCCCTGCAAGGAGCAGCCCTGTGCTGCACCCCTGCACCTTGCTGGCATCCATGGCACTGAGACAGGCTAGGGAACAAAGCAGCTTTAGACCAAAGTGTGGTATTCAGGAACAAGGAGCAGGACAGACCTTCCTCCATGGAGAAGAGAAGGTTGAGAGAGCAAGGCAGGGAGAGCTGCCTGTGCCCTGTGCTGGTTTAGCCTCCTGTGCTCTGTTCAGCAGCACTCAGTGCCCTGCTTCATCTCTCACATGAAGAACAGCAGAGAGCACAGCCTTCATCCTCAGACAGAACAGGGTGATATATCCAGGCCTGTGGAGGAGGGCATCTGGGCCACCTTCAGAACCAGCACCCCCAGCTATAGGGACAGGGAGGCTGAAAAGAGAGGCTCAGGAGCATCTTGCAAAGCAGATGGAGTTGTGTGCAGCCTTCTAACACCTTGCCACACGGATCAGGAGAAACCATCTGCACCACGGGGACAGGGACAGGGACAGGGACAGGCTGGGATGCAGTGGCACAGAAACACTCTGGATGCTCTTTGGGTTTTGGAGGAGCCACAAACATCTCCAGCTACAACCATTCCTGTGTGCTGGCCCCATGGGAAGCACAGGAACCTCTGGGGCTCAGGCAGGGCTGCAGGACATGGGGCAGCAAGGGGCAGAAACTGGAAGCCAGGAGGTTCCATCTGAATAGAATAGGATAGGATAGGATAGGATAGGATAGAATAGAATAGAATAGAATAGAATAGAATAGAATAGAATAGAATAGAATAGAATAGAATAGAATAGAATTAACCAGGTTGGAAGAGACCTTTGAGATCATCAAGTCCAACCTATGCTGTGGGGCTCCTACAGGGAAACCTGCAGGAAGGGGGAAAGGCAGAGTGGAGGCTCTTGCACCCTGCTCTTCTCCAGGGTGGAGAGCTGCTTCACACAAGGCTTTGTGGTGATGTGGAGGAGGTTTGAGAGAGAGGATATAATGGGAAATAGATGTAGAGGGCTGGAAATGAGGAGAGAAAGGCTGAACAACTATTGAGCTGACAGGAGACAGTATGGAAAAGGGATAAAAAGTCAGGAAGGTCTCAGGGGAGAAGAGATTCACAAGAAGGGGGACTATTGACTTGAACAAAAGAGAGATGAAAGCAGAGAGCAACAGCAGAGGAAAAGAAATAACTATCTCCAGGGGGAAAAAATACAGTGAAGTTTGAAATATTCTGAGCCAGAACGAAGAAAAGAGGGAAAAACAAACACCTGACCAAGAGTTAAGAACTGGTTAGGCCACACCTTGAGTCCTGTGTCCAGTTCTGGGCTCCTCAGTTTAAGAAGGACATT
This sequence comes from Dryobates pubescens, assembly GCF_014839835.1. NCBI lineage: Eukaryota > Metazoa > Chordata > Aves > Piciformes > Picidae > Dryobates > Dryobates pubescens. The sequence continues at coordinate 22,492,500 of NC_071624.1, read as the reverse complement.
GAGAGACTTGAAGGTGTCCAGAGAAGGGCAACAAAGCTGGGGAGGGGTCTGGAGCACAGCCCTGGGAGGAGAGGCTGAGGAAGCTGGGGTTGCTTAGCCTGCAGAAGAGGAGGCTCAGGGGAGACCTTCTTGCTCTCTGCAACTCCCTGAAGGGAGGTTGTAGCCAGGTGGGGGTTGGTCTCTTCTCCCAGGCAAGCAGCACCAGAACAGGAGGACACAGTCTCAAGCTGTGCCAGGGGAGGTTTAGGCTGGAAGTGAGGAGAAAGTTCTTACCAGACAGAGAGATTGGCCATTGGGATGTGCTGCCCAGGGAGGTGGTGGTAGATTCACATTCCCTGGAGGTGTTTAGGAGGGGATTGGATGTGGCACTTGGTGCCATGGTTTAGTCCTGAGGTCTGTGGTGCCAGGTTGGACTTGATGATCTTTGAGGTCTCTTCCAACCTTGGTGATTCTGTGTGTGATTCTGTGTGTGAATTCCAGGTGTTAAAGCTGCTCAAGTCCATGAAAACTTGATCCCTCAGGGATCAGCACTGGGACCAGTCCTGTTTAACATCTTTGTTGGTGCCATAGACAGTGGCACTGAGGCTCCCTCAGAAGCTTTGCTGATGGCACCAAGCTGTGTGGTGCAGCAAGAAGGTCTCCCCTGAGCCTCCTCTTCTGCAGGCTAAGCAACCCCAGCTCCCTCAGCCTCTCCTCACAGGGCTGTGCTCGAGGCCTCTCCCCAGCCTCATTGCATCCTCTCCTGAACAGGACACATCAGATTTCCTTCCATCCCAGTCTGGGACTCAGGGGGACAGCTCCTGCCCCAGGGATAGGAATCTAGCACGGAGGGGCTGGCATGGACCCTGCAGAGGAGGGATTGAGTCGATGGGACCCGACCCTGCCGTGCAGGGACAGCAGGGGAGCGGAGGGGCTGTGAGGGCTACAAGAGCCTCTTCCTCTGCTTGCTGCCCTGACTGCTCACAAAGCTCCTTCTGTGCCAGCATGGAGAGGCACCACCAGCTCTCCTGAGGCAAGGAGGGGTTTGGAGGATGAGTGGGATGGTGGCTAATGGCTGCCTGTCAGGCCTGAGTGCCTGCAGCCCAGCAGCCAGCTCCGAACGCAGCTGTTAGCCAGTTCCCTTCCTCCACATTGCCCTCTCCCTGCCTTGGCAGGGTGAGCAGGAGGGAGTTAACCCCACAGCCTCTAATCAAGGGCTTGTGTACACAGGAAAGGATTGATGGAGCTTGTCTCCCCCATGGCCTCACGCTGCAGCTCCCATTACACCATTAACTCCCCGAGCTGAGTGCCCGGCCCTGCATCGGCAGCCAAGAAATAATGGCCCTGGAAACTCAGTTACAGAGAGATTGCTGGGAAGCAGTGGGCCACAGAAATGGCCATTTCCACCCTGGGGTGCTCTGAGGAACCACAGACCTGCTGACAGGAGGAGGAGGAGAAGAAGGAGGAGGAGGAGGAGGAGGAGATGTGTTGAGGAGAAAGAGGAGGAGATGGAAGGAGGGAAGGGATGCCATCCAGAGGGACCTGGACAGGCTGCAGAGGTGGGCACAAGCCAACCTCATGGGGTTCAACAAGACCAAGGGCAGGGTCCTGCAGCTGGGTGGAGGCAATCCCAGGCACAAATTCAGGCTGGGCAGGGACTGGCTGGAAAGCAGCCCTGAGGAGAGAGCCTTGGGGGTGCTGGGGGAGGAGAAGCTCAACAGGAGCTCTCAGTGTGCACTTGCAGCCCGGAAAGCCAATCAGAGCCTGGGCTGCAGCAAGAGAAGTGTGGCCAGCAGGGCAAGGGAGGGGATTCTCCCCCTCTGCTCAGCTCTGGTGAGACCTCACCTGCAGTACTGCCTCCAGATCTGGAGCCCCTATTACAAGAGGGATCTGGAGGTGCTGGAAGGTGTCCAGAGAAGGGCCAGGAGGATGAGCAGAGGGCTGGAGCTGCTCTACTGTGAGGACAGACTGAGGGAGTTGGGGCTGTTCAGTCTGGAGAAGAGAAGGCTCCAAGGTGACCTCATTGTGGCCTTCCAGGATCTGAAGGGGGCTACAAGAAGGCTGGGGAGGGACTTCTCAGGATCTCAGGTAGTGATAGGACTAGGGGGAATGGAATGAAGCTGGAGGTGGGGAGATTGAGGCTGGAGGTGAGGAGGAAGTTCTTCCCCAGGAGAGTGGTGAAGCCCTGGAATGGGTTGTGCAGGGAGGTGGTTGGGGCCCCGTCCCTGGGGGTGTTTAAGCCCAGGCTGGATGAGGCTCTGGCCAGCCTGATGTAGTGTGGGGTGTCCCTGCCCATGGCAGGGGGGTTGGAACTAGCTGACCCTTGTGGTCCCTTCCAACCCTGACTGATACTCTGGTACTATGATAGATGGGGGGCATTCGCTCTGCCGTGAGCATGGGCGGAGGGCTGGGTACAAACACCACTGCCCCACAGGGCTGTGGGTGAGTTGCAGCCTGAAGGACCCATTCTGAGGGGTCTGCTGAAGAACATGCACCCCTTGGGAGCCAACAGCCTCGGGGACATTCCACCATCCATGACCAGAGGAGCCAATAAACCCCAGGGGCTGCAGAAGCCGTGCCCAGGCAGCCGCCCAGCAGCAGGCAGGCATCCCACACCAGCATCAGTTCCGAGACCTTGGACCTGTTCCCTTCTGGTTGGAGAGCTGAGGAGTGTTGAGGGATTTTGTGCAGCCAGAAGAGAGACCTCTCATCCCTGGACAGCCCAGTGGAGGTAGCCAGGCCATGGCACACATGGGGCTGTTCCAGGGAAGGAATGAACAAACGTAGCTCATCTCGTGGGTGAAAGCCAGGGCAGCAGGCTGTGCAGACAGCCTCACTGCAGCCCAAGCAAGGCTGAGTTATTAACAGCAGCTGGAACGTGTCTCCAGCAGAAACTGAGAGGACTCCATCTGCAACAGGGGGAAGCTCTTCAGTCAGGTCTTCACACATCATGTGGAAGACAGTGGGTCAGATCCTGACTGCTGAGGAGGGTGCCTGGTGGTGCAGCTCAAGCGGGTGCCAGGATTCTGGGTTCAGTGCACTGCCTTCTGCCGTCTGCTTTGAGGCAGAAATGTCACCCCACAGCTGCTATGCCCTTGCAAAAAGCTACTGCTGCAGCTGCTGGAGCAACAGCATCCCTCCTTGTTGCTCCACAGGGTGGGAAAGCTCAGCCAGCAGTTCCACTGGGATGAGGCTGGCCCCAGCTTCTCCTGAGCACAGGAGCGAGCTGCCTTTCCCTAGTGTGTCTGCAGCATGACCTGACCTGCTCTCCAGAGCCTGTTTAGGAGAGCTCTGCTCTCCATGGAGGAAACCTCAGCCTCTGGCCTCCATGGCCACAAGCAGCTGGGAAGTAGGATGCTACTGACACCCAGTGGCTCCGTGCATCCTGCAGACTGGGACTGGCTCCTTTGCTACGGGAGGTCTCCATGACACCCAGTGGCTCCGTGCATCCTGCAGACTGGGACTGGCTCCTTTGCTAGGGGAGGTCTCCATGACACCCAGTGGCTCTGTGCATCCTGCAGACTGGGACTGGCTCCTTTGCTAGGGGAGGTCTCCATGACACCCAGTGGCTCCATGCATCCTGCAGACTGGGACTGGCTCCTTTGCTAGGGGAGGTCTCCATGACACCCAGTGGCTCTGTGCATCCTGCAGACTGGGACTGGCTCCTTTGCTAGGGGAGGAGAGGTCTCCATGACACCCAGTGGCTCCGTGCATCCTGCAGACTGGGACTGGCTCCTTTGCTAGGGGAGGAGAGGTCTCCATGACACCCAGTGGCTCTGTGCATCCTGCAGACTGGGACTGGCTCCTTTGCTAGGGGAGGTCTCCATGACACCCAGTGGCTCTGTGCATCCTGCAGACTGGGACTGGCTCCTTTGCTAGGGGAGGAGAGGTCTCCATGACATCCAGTCTTCCCCATCCTGGGGACATTCATCTGTGGAGGGATGGGTTTGGGACCTTTAGGTCACCATGTGCTTGTGGCATGGCCAGCAGAGAGGCCCTGGCAATATGGGTTTGCAAGTGGCAAATAAGGCATGGGGGAGAATCAGGTGAAGCTCAGAAGCTTGTGGCTCCATGTTTAGCTCAACTGTGTCTGCCTTGTGTCCCATGCCTGGGGCTACAAGGCCAGCAGCCTCCTTACCCCCATCACAGCCACATCCACCCCTGCAAAGGGCTGGGTTGTTTCATTCTAACAGCTGATCTGTTCCAGAGAAATAAACCTCCTACACTGCCACAGAAATGCTGGAAGCTTGGAGGAGGAGAGAGGTTGGGGTTAGTGGCCTGCATCAGGAAGAGTGTGGCCAGCAGGAGCAGGGAAGTCCTTGTGCCCTGTGCTCAGCACTGCTCAGGCGACACCTTGAGTCCTGTGTCCAGTTCTGGGCCCCTCAGGTTAGGCAAGATGTTGAGCTGCTGGAAGGTGTCCAGAGAAGGGCAAGAAAGCTGGGGAGGGGTCTGGAGCACAGCCCTGGGAGGAGAGGCTGAGGGAGCTGGGGTTGCTTAGCCTGCAGAAGAGGAGGCTCAGGGGAGACCTTCTTGCTCTCTCCAACTGCCTGAAGGGAGGTTGTAGCCAGGTGGGGGTTGGTCTCTTCTCCCAGGCAAGCAGCACCAGAACAAGAGGACACAGTCTCAAGCTGTGCCAGGGGAGGTTTAGGCTGGAGGTGAGGAAGAAGTTCTTCCCAGCAAGAGAGATTGACCATTGGGATGTGCTGTCCAGGGAGGTGGTGGAGTCCCCATCCCTGGGGGTGTTTAAGAAGAGCCTGGATGAGGCACTTGGTGCCATGGTTTAGTAGTCAGGAGGTGTTGGGTGAGAGGTTGGCCTTGATGCTCTTGAAGGTCTTTTCCAGCCTGGTTAATTCTATTCTATTCTATTCTATTCTATTCTATTCTATTCTATTCTATTCTATTCTATTCTATTCTATTCTATTCTATTCTATTCTATTCTATTCTATTCCATTCCATTCCATTCCATCCTATCCTATCCTATCCTATCCTATCCTATCCTATCCTATCCTATCCTATCCTATCCTATCCTAAGCCGTCATGTTTGCTGCCCCCCAGACTCCAGCGGTCAGCTCTGACCTCTGCAGACCACAAAGGCTGCAGGGCAGAGGCTGGGATGGGAGCTGTCCGCGCTGAGCTGCCCTGTGACAGCTCCCTCCGCAAACACTCTGCCTCCAGGCGAGGAAGCAGGTTCGAGCTGGAAGTGGATTAAGCTAAATCTGGAAACCCCAATCACATTCCAGAAGAAGGCTGAGGCTGACTAGGAGGGGAGTTACTTAAGAGCAGCAATGGAGCTTTTCAATCCATTCCACGTGCCGCTGCGGCCCCAAAATCAATCGAGCCAACAAAGAGCACAGCAAAATAAACAACCAGCTGCCAGCACTCGGCACCCCCCACCGTGCAGGACCAGGGAAGACACAGCCCCTGACCTGCAGAGCTGCAACAGAGAAGAGGGACACAGAATGGGAGTGAGAAAAGCTTCAGGAGCAACTCCCCACCCCCCTACCCCCCCCCTGCTGCATCCTGCAGCTGCGAAGAAAACATCTCCCCATGGCTGAGAAGCTCCTGCTGGAGCTCGGGAGAGCACCCAGAGGCTGCCAAGGCAGAAATGCAGTGTTTAATTAGTTGTTGTTATCAATTGCTTTGCAGAGAGAAGCTGCACTTGAACATGTCCAGGGAAGGGCAACGAGGCTGGGGAGGGGTCTGGAGCACAGCCCTGGGAGGAGAGGCTGAGGGAGCTGGGGTTGCTTAGCCTGCAGAAGAGGAGGCTCAGGGGAGACCTTCTTGCTCTCTGCAACTCCCTGAAGGGAGGTTGGAGCCAGGTGGGGGTTGGTCTCTTCTGCCAGGCAAGCAGCACCAGAACAAGAGGACACAGTCTCAAGCTGTGCCAGGGGAGGTTTAGGCTGGAGGTGAGGAGAAAGTTCTTCCCACTGGAATGTGCTGCCCAGGGAGGTGGTGGAGTCCCCATACCTGGAGGTGTTTAGGTAGAGCCTGGATGAGGCCCTTGGTGCCATGGTCTAGTTGTCATGAGGTGTTGGGTGACAGGTTGGACTTGATGACCTCTGAGGTCTTTCCCAACCTTATTGATTCTGTGATTCTATGAAGCTGCTGGTACCAGAAACCCTCTGCACAGACACAGCTCCGTGGGACAGGGACTGTGTGAGCAGGCACCAAAGTGCAGCCAGGCAGTGACCTACCTAAGGAATCATAGACTCACAGAATTGTCAGGCTTGGAAGGCACCTCAAGGCTCAGCCAGTTCCAACCCCCCTGCCATGGCCAGGGACACCTCACACTGCAGCAGGCTGCTCACAGCCACAGCCAGCGTTATCTCAGCCCCACAGTGGAGCAGCCATGGCTCCTGAGGGCTCAGGGGAAGAGAGGGGATGCTTCCCCTGCAAGTGGAGAAGCAAAACTGTGGGTGGAGGGGAAAAAAAGGCAACAGAAGCACTAGAGGATAATCACTGTGGCCACAGCACATGGTGCACAGATTTTGTTTGTGTTGCTCCAGAGAGGGCTGGTAGCTCTCTGCTTACAGGATCAGGAGATGCTGGGGGAAGAAAAGGAATCAAATCTGGGCTCCAAGTACGGACAGAAGGCACAGTCTGGAAGCTCATTTCTGCATCTGATTTCCAGGCCATCATTCCCTCCTCTCATTAGGCAAACCAGGGGCATGGGAAGGCTCCCAAGTGCCACAATGCAGGGGAATGATTGTGGGGTGTCCAAGGAGTGCAAGGGAATGCACTAGCTGAATTAATGCATCATTTCCATCTGTAATTTCTTGGCCCAGACGGGCCCTGCTGGCAACCTTCACAGCACACCCCCCCCAGCTCTGCTCTGATTAGCACTGACTCTGTCATCATTATTATGAGCAGAGACAGCTGATCAATGTCTACTCAATAAGCAAAACCAGATGTCAGTCACTCCAGCACAGTCTCCCTCCTCCTCTGAAGGGACCCATGGTTGAGGGGTGCCTTGCTTCTGGAGTGCAGCCCAAATGGAGAAGGAAAAGAAGGGTGGCGTCACTTTCAGCCCCCAAACTGATGGCTGCAAGAGAGCATGACAGAATTGTCAGGGTTGGAAGGGACCTCAAGGCTCAGCCAGTGCCAACCCCCTGCCATGGCCAGGGACACCTCACACTGCAGCAGGTTGCTCACAGCCACCTCCAGCCTGGCTGCAAACACCTCCAGGCAGGAGGCTTCCACCACTTCCCTGGGCAACCTGTGCCAGGCTCTCACCACCCTCCTGGGGAACAACTTCTTCCTCACATCCAATCTCAGTCTCCCCACTTCTAGTTTTGTTCCATCCCCCCCAATCCTATCCCTCCCTGACACCCTCAGAAGTCCCTCCCCAGCTTTCTTGGAGCCCCCTTCAGATCCTGGAAGGCCACAATTAGGTCTCCTCAGAGCCTTCTCCTCTCCAGCCTGCACAACCCCAACTCCCTCAGTCTGTCTCCATAGGAGCCATGGTCCTGGTCAGAGCTGTATTCTCCATGGCAGGACTTTTAGTGTCTCTTAGCAGAGGTGAACTGCTCCAGGGCCCAAGATGGTTGCCTCTCCCCTCCCCTCAGCAGTGCCTGAGCACACACTGAGTGTACCCTGCGATGAGAAAGCCTCTGCAGTGCCAGCTGCCCCCAGCGCGTCCCTGGCTGCCCCCAGCGCGTCCCTGGCTGCGCTCAGCGAACATCTCGCACCTAAAGAATTAAAACATCAAGATCCTGAGCTGGCCTTCCAGCTGGCCCTGGCTCCCTCCTGCAGCCAGTCTCCAGCTCTCTGCATTAACACACAGCTCTGCCCTGTCATCCCACTCTTCCCCCACTTGACACTTCTTCCACAGCCTCATTTCCCTCCGTTTGTTTTGCTCCCCGCAGCAGCGCCGCAGCTCCTCGCTCCTCTTCCTCCTGCGCAAATTGCCTTTCCCTTCGTGCATTGTCTGGAGAGCGGCGAAGGAGGAGTGGAAGAATCACAGCCCCTATTCTCAGCTCAGATTGTCCACTTCCCCTCTCGTCAAGCGCACTTTCAGAGCGGGGAACAAAAACAAACAGCAGTGGCTGAGGATCGTTTGGAGGCTCTAGGATGGAAAGACTCGGGCTACACAAGTGGAATGCCCTGCGGGGCTGAGGGAGAAGCAGCAACGAAGCAGTGAGTGATGCTGGAGGGGGAAGGGATGCTCGGGCCCCTGCTTTCGGCTCCCACTTCTCTGCTCCAGCAGTGTCCAGGTACAAAGCAAGTAAGCCCAGATGCAAAGCAGGCAAGGCCAGGTGCAAAGCAGGCAAGCCCAGGTGCAAAGCAAGCAAGGCCAGGTGCAAAGCAGGCAAGCTCAGGTGCAAAGCAGGCAAGGCCAAGTGCAAAGCAGGCAAGGCCAGGTGCAAAGCAAGCAAGGCCAGGTGCAAAGCAGGCAAGGCCAGGTGCAAAGCAGGCAAGCTCAGGTGCAAAGCAAGCAAGGCCAGGTGCAAAGCAGGCAAGGCCAGGTGCAAAGCAAGCAAGGCCAGGTGCAAAGCAAGCAAGGCCAGGTGCAAAGCAGGCAAGGCCAAGTGCAAAGCAGGCAAGGCCAGGTGCAAAGCAGGCAAGCTCAGGTGCAAAGCAAGCAAGGCCAGGTGCAAAGCAAGCAAGGCCAGGTGCAAAGCAGGCAAGCTCAGGTGCAAAGCAAGCAAGGCCAGGTGCAAAGCAGGCAAGCTCAGGTGCAAAGCAGGCAAGGCCAGGTGCAAAGCAGGCAAGCTCAGGTGCAAAGCAAGCAAGGCCAGGTGCAAAGCAGGCAAGCTCAGGTGCAAAGCAAGCAAGGCCAGGTGCAAAGCAGGCAAGCTCAGGTGCAAAGCAGGCAAGCTCAGGTGCAAAGCAAGCAAGGCCAGGTGCAAAGCAGGCAAGCTCAGGTGCAAAGCAGGCAAACTCAGGTGCAAAGCAGGCAAGTCATAGCCACAAGATGGGAGGTGAAGATACCTGACCAGGATAGCCCTACAGACAGAGGTTAAAAGGCTTTATGCATCCACATGCAGGGCCTGGACTCTCAGCACAGGCAAACTCAGGAGCAGCCTCAAACCCCAGTGAGGACACAACCAAAATGTCCACATTGCCCTAAGCAGCTGCTGAGTCCTTATTTTCTTCCCTCAGCCTGGCTCCCATCTAGCACAAGGACTATGCTGGAGGTGTTTGCAGCCAGGCTGGATTATGGCTGTGAGCAACCTGCTGCAGTGTGAGGTGTCCCTGCCCATGGCAGGGGGGTTGGGACTGGCTGAGCCTTGAGGTCCCTTCCAACCCTGACAATTCTATGCTTCTGTCCCCTCGTGGGTGCACAGAGGGTGTTCAGTCTGGAGAAGAGAAGGCTCTGAGGAGACCTAATTATGGCCTTCCAGGATCTGCAGGGGGCTCCAAGAAAGCTGGGGAGGGACTTTTAAGGTTGTCAGGGAGGGATAGGACTGGGGGGGGGGGGGGATGGAACAAAACTAGAAATGGGAAGATTGATCTTGGATGTTAGGAAGAAATTGTTCCCCAGGAGGGTGGTGAGAGCCTGGCACAGGCTGCCCAGGGAGGTGGTGGAAGCCTCCTGCCTGGAGGTGTTTGCAGCCAGGCTGGAGGTGGCTGTGAGCAACCTGCTGCAGTGTGAGGTGTCCCTGGCCATGGCAGGGGGGTTGGCACTGGCTGAGCCTTGAGCTCCCTTCCAGCCCTGACAATTCTATGCTTCTATCCCCTCGTGGGTGCACAGAGGGTGTGGAGCCACGGGGGGCAGGGGTGTCCTGCATGGATTTGGACACCTGAAGGGCAGGAGCAGCTGCTGGGCTTGGTGCTGGTGCTGGCTCCAAGGGCTGTGCCTGGGAGACTGCATTGCTGTCATCTGGCCAAGGGGTGATGAAGTCATGACTAACTATCTGCCAGGATGAGGTAGAATCTCCTTGCCAGTTTGGGATGACAGAAAACATCACTCATGGTCATTCCTGTGTGAGAGGAATCCAGAAGGGCAGCAAAAACCAGGCCACCACTGGCAGATGGGAACTTCTGACTAAGAAGTGGCTTAAGCAGGAGAAGCTGCAAACTCCCCATGATGTTGGAGGCATTTTTTTGCCCTGTGTTGTGCAGGTGCAGCCCCTCTGCTGCCCTGCAAGCTGTCAGCCACCCAGGAGCAGGTGTCTCCTGCTAGCAGTGAGCTGTGCCACCTTCAGCATCCTGGTGCTGCCAGAGCAGCTGGTGCCCTGCCTGCAGATGGGTGTGAAACGCTGAGCCCTGGGGGCTGCAAGGGCAGCCCCCAGCTGGGGAGGTGCAATCCTGAACACAGGTGCCAGCACAGAGAGCTGGCCCTGGGCTGGTGCCACTGCTCCCAGGTGAGGACCAGCATCCAGGTGCCACCACAGAGAGCTGGCCCTGGCCTGGTGCCACTGCTCCCAGGTGAGGACCAGCATCCAGGTGCCACCACAGAGAGCTGGCCCTGGCTGCCAGGTGAGGACCAGCATCCAGGTGCCAGCACAGAGAGCTGGCCCTGGCCTGGTGCCACTGCTCCCAGGTGAGGACCAGCATCCAGGTGCCACCACAGAGAGCTGGCCCTGGCTGCCAGGTGAGGACCAGCATCCAGGTGCCAGCACAGAGAGCTGGCCCTGGCCTGGTGCCACTGCTCCCAGGTGAGGACCAGCATCCTGCCCAATCCACAAGGAAGCACAGGGGTGCAGGTGAGCAGCTGCTGCCTCCTGGCAGTGGGAAAGGATATGTTGGTGGCATTGAGGCTGTTTCAGGCTGGGGCTCTGGCCCACATCCTGCTGCCTGCAGAGCTGGGCTGCAGGCTTCAGCCAGATGAGCTTGGAGCTGGCCTTTGAATAATGTTTAAGACACCATTTCCCAGGCATCTGTGCCATTCATTACTCTCCAAACAACCTCAGCATGCATCACACCTCATGGCAGCCTGTGCAGCAGTCAACCCCAAGCCCTCATCTCCAGGAACCTGTGACAAACCTCAAGCTCAGGATCACCTACTGAGCTTGGACTGCCCTGGAATCACAGCCAGCAGGCAGAGCAAGGCATAAGAGGACACAGTCTCAAGCTGTGCCAGGGGAAGTTTAGGCTGGAGGTGAGGAGAAAGTTCTTCACTGAGAGAGTTGTTGGCCATGGGGATGTGCTGCCCAGGGAGGTGGTGGAGTCCCCATCCCTGGAGGTGTTCAAAAAAGGCTTGGATGTGGCACTTGGTGCCATGGTTTAGTTGTCAGGAGGTGATAGGGATTAGGTAATAGGTTGGACTTGAGGATCTCTGAGGTCTTCTCCAGCCTGGTTGAGTCTATGATCCTAGGGACCCAGACTTGGACGTGGGAGCTGCCTGCCAGGGAGTGGGGCTGCAGGAGGGACTGTGGGCAGGACTGCTGGGCACCAGACCTTGCAGGCTGGGGCAGGTGTGTTCTGAAGCCCAGTGCACAACTTCAGTGCTGAAGCAGGGTGTTTGCTGCTGCTGAGGGGTGAGCCATGGCCAGCACGGTGCCACCCTGCACTCCTGAACAGGCTGCACAGGGACAGGGCCTGCTTTGAGACCAGGTAGGAGACAGTTCTGTGTCCAGTTCCAGGTTCCTCAGTTTAAGAAGGACATTGAAACACTTGAAGGTGTCCAGAGAAGGGCAAGAAAGCTGGGGAGGGGTCTGGAGCACAGCCCTGTGAGGAGAGGCTGAGGGAGCTGGGGTTGCTTAGCCTGCAGAAGAGGAGGCTCAGGGGAGACCTTCTTGCTCTCTGCAACTCCCTGAAGGGAGGTTGTAGCCAGGAGGGGGTTGGTCTCTTCTCCCAGGGTGATGGAGCACTGGAACAGGCTGTCAAGAGGAATGGTGGAGCTTCCATCTCTGAAGACATTCAAAACCCACCTGGATGTGTTCATGGAATTGTTAGGGTTGGAAGGGACCTCAAGGCTCAGCCAGCTCCAACCCCCCTGCCATGGCCAGGGACGCCTCACACTAGATCAGGTTGCCCACAGCCACATCCAGCCTGGGTGTTCCTGTCTGGCCTGCCCTGGGTGATCCTGCTCTGGCAGGGGGGCTGGACCCAATGATCTCTGGAGGACCCTTCCAACCCTTACCGCTCTGTGCTTCTGTAGAACCACTGCAGGCTTCAGGCTGGAGCCAGAAATCTGAGCTCCCACATGCAGGGGAAACAAAACCTCTATGACAGATTCCCCCCTTGGGCTTCCTTGGCTGGGGGCATCCTGCAGCTGAGCTCCTCCTCCCATGCTTTCACCCAGTGGCAGAGCCAAGCCACCCCTCCCACCAAGGGCCTGCTCTGCTCCCTGCTGTGCCACCAGCCTCCCTGCCACTTCATCTGGCATGCTGAGTGGATTTAGTGAATGAATTAATTTGGTTCTCAACTGGGTGTGACATCCATTCCCCAGCTAGAAAATAAACATTTCCCTTCCCTGATCTACTGTGTCCCTTTCCATTTGTCATAGGCACAGCCACACGTCGGCAGCCTCTCTCTGTACCTCCCCCACCAGCAGGGGCCTGGATTTACAATGGGATAGGATAGGATAGGATAGGATAGGATAGGATAGGATAGGATAGGATAGGATAGGATAGGATAGAAAAAAAGAGAATAGAATGGAATAGTATAGGATAGGATAGGATAGGACAGAAGAGAATAGAATGGAATGGAATAGGATAGGATAGGATAGGATAGGATAGAATGGAATGGGATAGAATGGAATGGAATGGGATAGAATGGAATGGAATGGAATAGAATAGAATGGAATAGAATAGAATAGAATAGAATAGAATAGAATAGAATAGAATAGAATAGAATAGAATAGAATAGAATAGAATAGAATTAACCAGGTTGGAAAAGACCTTCAAGATCATCAAGTCCAACCTCTCACCCAACACCATCTCATTAACTAAACCATGGCACAAAGTGCCTCAGCCAGGCTCTTCCTAAACACCTCCAGGGATGGGGACTCAGCTTCCACCACTGCCCCTTGTGCTGGCATTGGGCATCCCCCAGCAGAGCCTGGCTCCAGCCCCTGGGCTCTCACCCTGCACAGCTTTAGCAACAGCAAGGAGGTCACCCTCAGGCTCCTCCTGTCCAAGCTACAGAGCCCTCAGCTCCCTCAGGCTCTCCTCATCAGGAAGATCTTCCACTGCCTTCATCATCTTTGTGGCGCTGCACTGGACTCTCTCCAGCAGTTCCCTGAGGTCCTTCTTGACCTGAGGGCCCCAGAACTGGACACAATATTCCAGATGTGGCCTCACCAGGGCAGAGTAGAGGGGGAGGGGAATCTTGACCTACTGACCACACTTTCAAATTCAGATCTGGAAAGGCTATAAATACCTTGGCTGAGAGACAGGAAGAAGCCCCCTGGTATGCCACGGGGGGTTGGAGTCTATGATCTCTTTGGGTCCCTTCCAACCCCTGCCATCCTGTGAGCCTGTGAACAACAGACCTGAGAAGCAGCTCAGGACCTCTGTGATCTTGCAGCTCCAGTTCCCAAGGAGCACATTCTAAACCCTGCAGCCTTTCAGGCACACCTCCTCCCTGCCTCTTTCAGCTGCAGCCCTGCTGTGCTTGTGGGCAGAGCCCTGGTGCTGGGAAGCCTGGAGGCCAATTAGCTCCATTAAGAGCCTTGCCACTGTTTCAACACTCATTTGCAATCCCAGGTATTTTCAGCCATGATATGGTTAGAGAGTAGAGAAGCTTTGAAGCCCTTCAGCATAAGAAATCATCTCCTCACACAGCTGAGAGAGCTTCCCAGGGCTGAGCACTGAGCTCACAGTGCACCTGCAGGACAGCCAAGGGAATCAGGCCCAGCCAGCATGGATTCAGGAAGGGCAGGTCCTGCCTCACCAGCCTGATCTCCTTCTATGCCCAGGTGACTGCCTGGTGGCTGTGGGGCAGGCTGTGGATGTAGCCTGGACTTCAGCAAGGCCTTTGACACCATCCCCCACAGCAAACTCCTGCCCAAGCTGGCAGCCCCTGGCTGGGACAGCAGCACTCTGAGCTGGGTTAGGAACTGGCTGGAGGCTGAGCCCAGAGAGTGGTGGTGAATGGTGCCACAGCCAGCTGGCAGCCAGGCACCAGGGGTGTCCCCCAGGGATCAGTGCTGGGCCCCAGCCTCTTTAACATCTTCATTGATGATCTGCACGAAGGGATTGAGTCCATCAGCAGTAAATGTGCAGATGACAGCAAGCTGGGGGCAGGAGTTGATCTGTTAGAGGGTTGGAGAGCTCTGCAGAGGGACCTTGCCAGGCTGGGCAGAGGCCAACAGGATGGCATTCAACAAGTCCAAGTGCCAGGGGCTGCACTTTGGCCACAGCAACCCCAGGCAGTGCTACAGGCTGGGGGCAGAGTGGCTGAGAGCTGCCAAACAGAGAGGGACCTGGGGGTACTGGTTGACAGCAGCTGAACAGGAGCCTGCAGTGTGCCCAGGGGGCCAAGAAGACCAAGGGCATCCTGGCCTGGAGCAGGAAGAGTGTGGCCAGCAGGAGCAGGGAAGTCATTCTGCCCTGTGCTCAGCACTGCTCAGGCCACACCTTGAGTCCTGGGTCCAGTTCTGGGCCCCTCAGGTCAGGAAAGATGTTGAGCTGCTGGAAGGTGTCCAGAGAAGGGCAAGAAAGCTGGGGAGGGGTCTGGAGCACAGCCCTGTGAGGAGAGGCTGAGGGAGCTGGGGTTGCTTAGCCTGGAGAAGAGGAGGCTCAGGGGAGACCTTCTTGCTCTCTGCAACTCCCTGCAGGGAGGTTGGAGCCAGGTGGGGGTTGTTCTCTTCTGCCAGGCACCCAGCACCAGAACAAGAGGACACAGTCTCAAGCTGTGCCAGGGGAAGTTTAGGCTGGAGGTGAGGAGAAAGTTCTTCACTGAGAGACTCATTCATCATTGGGATGTGCTGCCCAGGGAGGTGGTGGAGTCCCCATCCCTGGAGGTGTGCAAGAGGGGATTGGATGTGGCACTTGGTGCCATGGTTTAGTTAGTCAGGAGGTGTTGGGTGACAGCTTGGACTTGATGATCTCTGAGGTGTTTTCCAACTTCATTGATTCTAAGATTCTATGATTCAGCCTCAGAAGGAGCATTTGTAGTCCTTCCCCTAGGGAGAGGCCAGGGGCAGTGTGGTGGAGCAATCTCTCACTGGCCTGTCCCAGCACAAAGCTGCTCTGGGGAGCAGGCAGCTCTTTAGGAAGGAGTAATTGTTGAGATTTGCCAGATCCATTCTTCTTCCTCCCCCCTCCATCAGCTGTACAAATCCATTCCTGAACTTGTAAATGTATTCTAGGATTAGATGAATGGGTTTCATGATTTATGAACCTTTCCTTCTCTCTCACCCTCCCCTTGACTTCAAGAAGCAATCTCAGACTGTAAGTTGCAGGAGCAATTCCTCAGTGACAGCTGCTGAGATGTCCTGGCAGAGCTTGGTACACTACAGGGGCAGATTTTCCCACCCAGAACACGAAGCCACTCCAGTGTCAAACCCTCCTCACCTGAGTGATGCCTGGTGGGGAGAACAGGCTTCAGGCTGGAGCCTGCCAGGCAGCACCATCCGGACCAAGTGCAGCCACCAGCAGCAAAGGAAACCCAGCAAAAGCATCAGAGAATTGTTTGGCTTGGAGGAGCTCTCCAAGGTCCAACCACCAACCCAATGCCACCACTGCCGCTCAGCCCTGGCCCCAAGTGCCATGGCCACACCTTTCTTGAACACCTCCAGGGATGAGGACTCCACCACCTCCCTGGGCAGCCTGTGCCAATCCCTCACCACTCTTGCAGCAAAGGAACTTTTCCTCTTAGCCAACCTAACCCTCCCCTGGCACACTTTCAGGCCATTCTCTCTCTTTCTGTCCCCTGATACTGGAGAGAAGAGACCAACCCCCACCTCCCTCCAGCCTCCTTCCACTAGTTGTAAAGAGCACTAAGAAGCCAGGGCCTTGTTTTTTAGTCACCTGAAAGGAAGAGCCCAGCTCAACAGCCTCCAAGGTTGGCTGCCTGGGAAAATTAGCAGCAAATCTCAGCTTTGTTGTGGCATTATCCAGAGCATCTCACAACTTCCAGCAATTTGTGGCTCAAGGACTTCCTGAGCCAGAGATGGCAAGTTTGGAGTCATTAGCCCTTGAGGGGTTTGCCTCCTGTGCCCATGGTCCAGCTGTGCCCTGAGAAAGGCTCTCTCCTCTTAACTACAGCAGGCTCCAGAACCACCCTCCTACTCATGAACATCTCCTAGTACCAACAGCCCAGCTGCTTCATCCCCACCTCCTGAGCATCCCCCACTGCCCTGAGCATCCCTCACTGCCTGAGCATCCCTCACTGCCCTGAGCATCCCTTACTGCCCTGAGCATCCCTTAATGCCTGAGCATCCCTTACTGCCCTGAGCATCCCTCACTGCCCTGAGCATCCCCCACTGCCTGAGCATCCCTCACTGCCCTGAGCATCCCTTACTGCCCTGAGCATCCCTCACTGCCCTGAGCATCCCCCACTGCCTGAGCATCCCCCACTGCCTGAGCATCCCTTATTGCCCTGAGCATCCCTCACTGCCTGAGCATCCCCCACTGCCTGAGCATCCCTCACTGCCTGAGCATCCCTCACTGCCCTGAGCATCCCCCACTGCCCTGAGCATCCCTCACTGCCCCGAGCATCCCTCACTGCCCTGAGCATCCCCCACTGCCCTGAGCATCCCTCACTGCCTGAGCATCCCTTACTGCCTGAGCATCCCTCACTGCCCTGAGCATCCCTTACTGCCTGAGCATCCCTCACTGCCTGAGCATCCCTCACTGCCCTGAGCATCCCTTACTGCCTGAGCATCCCTTACTGCCCTGAGCATCCCCCACTGCCTGAGCATCCCTCACTGCCCTGAGCATCCCTCACTGCCCTGAGCATCCCCCACTGCCTGAGCATCCCTCACTGCCTGAGCATCCCCCACTGCCTGAGCATCCCTTATTGCCCTGAGCATCCCTCACTGCCTGAGCATCCCTTACTGCCCTGAGCATCCCTTACTGCCTGAGCATCCCCCACTGCCTGAGCATCCCTTATTGCCCTGAGCATCCCCCACTGCCTGAGCATCCCTTATTGCCCTGAGCATCCCTCACTGCCTGAGCATCCCCCACTGCCTGAGCATCCCTTACTGCCCTGAGCATCCCTTACTGCCTGAGCATCCCCCACTGCCTGAGCATCCCTTATTGCCCTGAGCATCCCCCACTGCCTGAGCATCCCTTATTGCCCTGAGCATCCCTCACTGCCTGAGCATCCCCCACTGCCTGAGCATCCCTCACTGCCTGAGCATCCCCCACTGCCTGAGCATCCCTTACTGCCCTGAGCATCCCTTACTGCCTGAGCATCCCCCACTGCCTGAGCATCCCTTATTGCCCTGAGCATCCCCCACTGCCTGAGCATCCCTTATTGCCCTGAGCATCCCTCACTGCCGTGAGCATCCCCCACTGCCTGAGCATCCCTCACTGCCTGAGCATCCCTTACTGCCTGAGCATCCCTTACTGCCCTGAGCATCCCTCACTGCCCTGAGCATCCCCCACTGCCTGAGCATCCCTCACTGCCTGAGCATCCCTTACTGCCTGAGCATCCCCCACTGCCCTGAGCATCCCCCACTGCCTGAGCATCCCTTATTGCCCTGAGCATCCCTTACTGCCCTGAGCATCCCCCACTGCCTGAGCATCCCTCACTGCCCTGAGCATCCCTTACTGCCTGAGCATCCCTTACTGCCCTGAGCATCCCTTACTGCCTGAGCATCCCTCACTGCCCTGAGCATCCCTTACTGCCTGAGCATCCCTTACTGCCCTGAGCATCCCTTAATGCCTGAGCATCCCTTATTGCCCTGAGCATCCCTCACTGCCCTGAGCATCCCCCACTGCCTGAGCATCCCTCACTGCCCTGAGCATCCCTCACTGCCCTGAGCATCCCTTACTGCCTGAGCATCCCTTACTGCCCTGAGCATCCCCCACTGCCTGAGCATCCCTTATTGCCCTGAGCATCCCTTACTGCCCTGAGCATCCCTTACTGCCCTGAGCATCCCTCACTGCCCCGAGCATCCCTCACTGCCTGAGCATCCCTCACTGCCCCGAGCATCCCTTACTGCCCTGAGCATCCCTCACTGCCTGAGCATCCCTCACTGCCCCGAGCATCCCTCACTGCCCTGAGCATCCCTCACTGCCTGAGCATCCCTCACTGCCCTGAGCATCCCTCACTGCCTGAGCATCCCTTATTGCCCTGAGCATCCCTCACTGCCCTGAGCATCCCTCACTGCCCCGAGCATCCCTTATTGCCCTGAGCATCCCTCACTGCCCTGAGCATCCCTCACTGCCTGAGCATCCCTCACTGCCCTGAGCATCCCTTACAGCCTGAGCATCCCTCACTGCCCCAAGCGTCCCTTACTGCCTGAGCATCCCTTACTGCCTGAGCATCCCTCACTGCCCCGAGCATCCCTCACTGCCCTGAGCATCCCTCACTGACTGAGCATCCCTCACTGCCCTGAGCATCCCTCACTGCCTGAGCATCCCTTATTGCCCTGAGCATCCCTCACTGCCCTGAGCATCCCCCACTGCCTGAGCATCCCTCCCTGCCTGGGCATACCTCCCCACCCTCAGCCATGCCAATGGGATCAAAGGAGTTATCACGATGCGAGAGACGCAGCACATCCTAACTGGCTCTGGGACCTGCACCTAGCAGCCCTGCAGAAGCAAAGGATTTATCAGCCTCCAATAAAAGGGTCCCACTGAGGAGCTCCAGAGCCCCTGTCTCAGCTCTGTTTTGCTCAGTGTCTGCATCACTCCCCCCAGCTTGGGCTGATGTGTTCTTAATTAGCATCTTAATGTGAGGAGCATATGCAACGAAGCATGCCAAGAAAATCCCCATCATTTAAATTCATTAACAGTCCTTGAAAGCCTTCAATGCAGAGGTTGGAATTATCTCTGAACCCCTTCTGAGGGACCAGCTGTGCCTCACTAAACTGTGCTGGGTGTCAGCTGCACTGCTTGATTTATTTAGCTGCCTCAGGGAGGTTTGTCCATCCCTCCCCCACCCCCCAACCCCCTTCAGGTGATTACAGGTTGGAAACCTCCTCCCCTCCCCCTCTACCCCGGATCACTGGGTGGCTGTGCCAGGCTGCACATCCAAGTGTACCCCCAGGGGCACCACCCCTAGATAAAAGTCACAGAATCATAGAATCAACAAGGTTGGAAAAGACCTCAGAGATCAGCAAGTCCAAGCTGTCACCCAACACCTCCTGGCAACTAAACCATGGCTCCAAGTGCCGCATCCAATCCCCTCTTGAACACCTCCAGGGATGGGGACTCCACCACCTCCCTGGGCAGCACATTCCAGTGGCTAACAACTCTCCCAGTGAAGAACTTTCTCCTCACCTCCAGCCTAAACTTCCCCTGGCACAGCTTGAGACTGTGTCCTCTTGTTCTGGTGCTGGGTGCCTGGGAGATGAGACCAACCCCCACCTGCCTACAACCTCCCTTCAGGGAGTTGGAGAGAGCAAGAAGGTCTCCCCTGAGTCTCCTCTTCTGCAGGCTAAGCAACCCCAGCTCCCTCAGCCTCTCCTCCCAGGGCTGTGCTCCAGACCCCTCCCCAGCTTTGTTGCCCTTCTCTGGACACCTTCAAGTCTCTCAATGTCCTTCTTAAATTCAGTCTCTCAATGTCCTTCTTAAAGAGGCACTGTTCACAGGTTGGGGATATTGGAACCCTAGCAGTTGTGAGAGACTAAATCTTGTCTCCCCTGATGTGACTCAACAAAGATAAAATCACCTGTGCTGCTTGCTGGCAACAAAGCTGAGGTGGGGTCTGGAGCACAGCCCTGTGAGGAGAGGCTGAGGGAGCTGGGGTTGCTTAGCCTGCAGAAGAGGAGGCTCAGGGGAGACCTTCTTGCTCTCTCCAACTCCCTGCAGGGAGGTTGTAGCCAGGACGGGGTTGGTCTCTTCTCCCAGGCAAGCAGCAGCAGAACAAGAGGACACAATCTCCAGCTGTGCCAGGGGAGGTTTAGGCTGGATGTTAGAAAGAAATTCTTCTCAGCAAGAGAGATTGGCCACTGGGATGTGCTGCCCAGGGAGGTGGTGGAGTCACCATTGCTGGAGGTGTTTAGTAGGAGACTGGATGGGCTGCTTGGTGCCATGGTTCAGTTGATCAGATGGTGTTGGATGATAGGTTGGACTTGATGATCTTGAAGATCTCTTCCAGCCTGGTCTATGCTATGCTATGCTATGCTATGCTATGCTATGCTATGCTATGCTATGCTATGCTATGCTATGCTATGCTATGCTATGCTATGCTATTCTGTTCTGTTCTGTTCTGTTCTAGTCTGTTCTATAGCTGATGTGTATTGGGCAGACCCACTGGAAAGACTCTTGGGGAGGTGCATAGATAAGGATTGCTCAGGAGACTGCAGCTGCCCTGGCAGGGGGCAGAGGCCAATCGACCTGAAAACTGTGTAAAAGATCTGAGCAGCTACTGGTTCAGGAGAAGGATAACACAGGAGAAGGGAAACATGGAAGGAAAAGACCTGGACAATGCCACTGAGAAGGAAAACAGGAGAGAAGGCAAAGCCCAGGGCAATAGGACAGAGACATCCCCATGGAGCCTGGAAGAATCCTTTCTCTGTGTCCTAAGTTGCGCCTGCTGCAACTCATGGAGCTGAAGAGGCTGCTCAGGGGACCACATCTCCTCCACATCCAAAGCTGCAGCACCTTCCCTCCACAGCCTCAAACTCTCTTGGGGGATCAGGGGTGTGGTAATATCATAGTATCAGTCAGGGTTGGAAGGGACCACAAGGATCAGCTAGTTCCAACCCCCCTGCCATGGGCAGGGACACCCCACACTAGATCAGCCTGGCCAGAGCCTCATCCAGCCTGGGCTTAAACACCTCCAGGGCTGGGGCCTCAACCACCTCCCTGCACAACCCATTCCAGGGCTTCACCACTCTCCTGGGGAAGAACTTCCTCCTCACCTCCAGCCTCAATCTCCCCACCTCCAGCTTCATTCCATTCCCCCCAGTCCTATCACTCCCTGAGATCCTGAGCAGTCCCTCCCCAGCCTTCTTGTAGCCTCCCTCAGATCCTGGAAGGCCACAATGAGGTCACCTCAGAGCCTTCTCTTCTCCAGACTGAACAACCCCAACTCCTTCAGTCTGTCCTCAGAGCAGAGCAGCTCCAGCCCTCTGCTCAACCTCCTGGCCCTTCTCTGGACACCTTCCAGCACCTCCATATATAATTCCTTTCCTCTTCTCTCTCCCTCTTCTCTCTCTCCCTCTCTATTTTCTCCCTCTCCTTCTGGTCCATCCACTTTATTTGTGTGATGAATAGCCTAGCTGTTGATGTTTTGGCCTCGTTTGTGCCTCTCATTCCATGCCAGAGGGACATTCAGAAGAGCTGAGGCTCTCTCCCTCTCCGGACCGAGGCGGCGGCGCGTCCCCGCTGAGGATGTCTGCCGGCCGGGTGTGTTTACCACACGGATTACTCTGCCTCCACTATTTGCTCTTCTTCTTATCCTTGCAACAGGGAGGACCTCCAGCAGCTCCTCTGTATAATCTCTCCCTGCCACGGTTGTCAGGGCTGTGAGGCAGCAGCTGCAGCCGGTGTGAAGCACACAGCCTGCCCTGCGCCCCAGCCGGGCTCAGCCCTCGGGCTGCCAGGAGGATGGGAGGGCAAGAGGGGGATGTGGCTGTCCAGCTCTGCCTGGGCCTAGATGTGCTTGGGGGGCATAGAGATGGGGGTCACACCCCATGCTCCAGAGCAGTGGAATGTGTTTGGCTACACAGAGAAAGGGCTGGAGAGTGCCCCAGAGGGACAGCTTGCCCCTGGGAACCCCTTCGGGGGGAGGCAAATTCCCCTGCCTGAAAAAGGCAGGATCTTGGCAGATGACAGCAAGCTGGGGGCAGGAGTTGAGCTGTTAGAGGGTTGGAGAGCTCTGCAGAGGGACCTTGCCAGGCTGGACAGATGGGCAGAGGCCAAGGGCAGGAGATTGAACACATCCAAGTGCCAGGTTCTGCACATTGGCCACAACAACCCCAGGCAGTGCTACAGGCTGGGGTCAGAGTGGCTGAGAGCAGCCAGGCAGAAAGGGACCAGGGGGTAGTGGTTGACAGCAGCTGAACATGAGCCTGAAGTGTGCCCAGGGGGCCAAGAAGACCAAGGGCATCCTGGCCTGCATCAGGAAGAGTGTGGCCAGCAGGAAAAGGGAAGTCCTTGTGCCCTGTGCTCAGCACTGCTGAGGCCACACCTTGAGTCCTGTGTGCAGTTCTGGGCACCTCAGGTTAGGAAAGATGTTGAGATGCTGGAAGGTGTCCAGAGAAGGGCAAGAAAGCTGGGGAGGGGTCTGGAGCACAGCCCTGTGAGGAGAGGCTGAGGGAGCTGGGGTTGCTTAGCCTGGAGAAGAGGAGGCTCAGGGGAGACCTTCTTGCTCTCTGCAACTCCCTGAAGGGAGGTTGTAGCCAGGTGGGGGTTGGTCTCTTCTCCCAGGCAAGCAGCACCAGAACAAGAGGACACAGCCTCAAGCTGTGCCAGGGGTAGTTTAGGCTGGAGGTGAGGAAGAAATTCTTCCTAGAAAGAGTGCTGCCAGCTTGAGGCCAGCAAGGCTTCTGCTATGGAGCAGTCTCCTCCTGTCTCTGCAGTTTGCCCTCCTGACATAGGTGAGTAGCTGCTCAGACTTAAGGTGGGAGCAGGAGAAGAGAGGAGAAGCTTGAGGCCAGCAAGCCTTCTGCTATGGAGCAGTCTCTGCCTTCCTCTGCAGTTTGTCTGTCCTGAGACTGCTTTTGCTGGAGGCAAATCAGCAGAACCAAAGAGGCAAAGACATCAGAATAAGCTGCTCCAAAGCAATTACAGTGCAGGTCTCATTTGCAGAGGAAACCTAATTTAAGGTAAAATGGGCTTAGAAAACCTGGGGTGAGCTCCTCTCTGCTAGGGTGTTTGAAGCTTCTTGAATTCCTTGTGCTCAATTAGGGGTTGGGTTTATAAGCCAAATCCAAATTTGCCATTAAAAGAGGACAA